>NC_056735.1:342478245-342495745 GCF_019279795.1 Protopterus annectens
TGTCCCTAAGTCTCTCATCACACTTTCGATGTTTAGAGTCCTGCCACCTATGTGGTAGTTCATGGGTACATGTTTTTTTCCAAAGGGGATAACTATACATTTCTTGGCATTAAGCTTCAGCCCATGGCTCTGGCACCAGGCATCTGTTTATCTGTTTCTGCATATATATATATATATATATATATATATATATATATATATATATATATATACATATGTGTTTGTGTTATTAAAATGGTTGATTGTGTATTAGGTTAACAACTGCTTAGTCGACCACATATGGTCGACTAAGCAGCTGATTGACAGATGAGCAAGACTGCACAATTTCCAGGGTTTGAAAATTTGCCATCTTGTAGTTAGTACATATGTATAAATGACCAAACTAACATAATGTTTAATGTAAAATACCAGCAAAGTAAGTTTGATCATACACAATAGCGGGAAAAAAAATGAAAACAATAATATAGAGAGAAGAAAACTGTGTCCTCTCTGAATATTAAAACTAACTCTTCCCCCATAACATTAGTCTCAAATTTGTCTGAATAGTGGCAATGTTGCTGGAAGGTTTTAGTGATGTAGTGGTGTAGGGTTTGGGTTGTGGGAAGGAGCAGTATTAGGGTTAGGGTTAGCACCCATTACTAAAGAGGACAGGTGGCTGTGCCCCCCTGCACCACCTTAGTAAGGGGTGCTAACCCTAACTTTAATTCTGCCCTTTCCCCAACCCTAAATCTACACTGTAAGACCATTAAAAGTTTCTCATAACACTGCCATTACACAAGGCAGACTCAGATACAAACTTTCACAAACACATACAAACAACACTACATCTATCCCCTAACCTAACCCCTACCCTTACCCTAAAATACACAAACTCACACAAACACACAACACCCATCCTTCACTCATCCCTGACCCTAATCCTAACTCACATACACACACAAACACTCTCATCCCCCCACCCCACTTACCTGTATCAACATTCCATACCATCGACATATCCAATGTTGTGCCATCTGTACCATTGACATTAAATCACACCCCTGCATTTGTCCAACAAAATGCAAAAAATTATGTTTAGGATTGTTTTTTAAATTGTAGATTTTGTATGTGGTGAGGTTGTTTCCAGGTGCATGCATACTTTTGTGTCAGTTACATTTTTTTCAACCTTTTGCTGTTGCTATTGTTGCAGTCAACCTTGGGTGTTTCAGATTAAGTGTTGTATAGCCATATATAAATGTGTGTGTGTGTGTGTGTGTGTGTGTGTGTGTGTGTGTGTGTGTGTGTGTGTGTGTGTGTGCGTCTGTATGTATGTCTGCTATAGGGGGTACCAGACTAGAAAAAAATATTTTAAGAATAGTTGTAGGTTTGTTTGCAGATTTTTGCCACCTTTGTAAACTATCTTAAAAAATATTTCAAGTTTCTTTTAATCGGAAATTCCTACTGGTCTGAGAATGTGTGACCTTTTTTCGTTTAAATGAAAAAGGACAGGAAAGGGCAAGAAATGTATTTTGAATGTAAACTATAACTTTCTGTAGTTTGTCATGAAGGAGGTATTTGCTTGCATATATTTAAATCACACAATGGCTTGTGTGCAGGAAAGCAAAGGGCCACTAAAATACAATTACCTTGCATTTCAAAGAAGCATATCATCAGAGCTGAGACATCCCGTTAATATTCAGATGTGAAAGCCTATTGGTGATCGTTATTTTGTAAATGTGGGAGAACCAGTGTGCTTAGTTGTCTGTGTGGGGAAAAAAAGCTAATGCAATCCAATGTAATGTAAACACAGCTTTTTTTTTCTGTGGTAAGAAAGTCATATAATCTGGTGAATTTTTTTTTGTGTGAGAACAGAATGATGAACTGAGACATATATATCTGAAAACAACAAAATGTCTTAGTCTTGCTGAAGATATTGAGATGACCACTTTAAGTTTGTTATCTACAATCTGCCTTTTAGGGTCTTAGAACAGTAATGGCTCAGTAAATTTTAAGCTAGAGTCAGATTTGTTTATTTAGCTTAGACAGAGGTTTACCTTAAATATTCCAGTCTTGGTAACTGGCTGTTTTTTTTTTTGTGTGAACTGCTTTTACATTTGCATATTTAAGCTGTATCAACCCTGTTTTATTTTTTTTAAGTTGTATTTATTTACTTTTAAGTTCTTGTGCTTGGTATGTATTATTTATATGTGTATGGTTGTTATTTACTATCCAAGAAAAGGGTTATCATTATATAGCAGTTTAGGTTTGTTGGACCTGTAGTATCTCTCTTCAATTAGACATATCACTTGAGCATACTACTAGTGAAAACATTAACTTTTATAATTTATATTGGACTAAAATCAAGAGCGGAATGTAGCTGGTGTGTCTGGATCTCTAGCCTTCTCTGTGGTGGTGGCAGTAATACTGTGCTAGGAAGAAAGATGTGGGAGTTGTAGAGTCTTGCCAGCCTTCCCTTCTGTACTTTAACCTATTGGGTACCAGTACTTTGTCTTGGCACTATCCTTCTTGTGGTTAGTGGACTTATTTAGGACAGTGGTGTAGATCGAAGGACCATTGGTCCTGTGTCTCACATGGCTGGATGGCACACTGATTGGCAGTTGGTGATAGTGGTGCCATCCATAGCATTTGGTTGGCAGTAGTGGGATTCAAGCCCCCATCAGTGCCGGTCATCTGTCACATTTTGTTCTCAGTTGGTGAGGATAATGAAAGTTAATTTATTCAGCTTAAAGCAACTTTGTTACCAAATGTGTTTTTTCAGCCACAAGGTAAAATATACCGAAGTTTGATTGTGCACAGCAGTTGCTTTATTCTTAGTTTACTTTAGGAACAGATTGAAGTGAACTCGTCTGACAACAAAAAAATGTCAGTGGCACAGCTAAGAAAGAGTACAGAGCAAAATAAATCCACCATGCTAATATGCCCAAAGATAAGATGGTGTCACCTTTGTGTCTGGAAAGCAGCTGGCAGACAACCTAGCATGATCTGTGGGTATGCAGAAAGCAGACCAAGGGCAATCTGTTCCATCGCAGGAGCCCAACTGGAATTACAGAGACTGGCACTTGAAATGTGATGTATGGAACTCACCAGTAGCTGACAGAACACAGCAGATGGAGTCAGAAGAAATAGAGAAATAGCACTGGCATGAACAGGGAGGGATCATCCTTTCCCACAGTCAGGTAGGTCAGCAGGATGGTAAAAGCCAAATTCTAGATGCCAACATCAGTACAAAACATCAGAAATGATTTTAAAAGCATTCTATAAGCAGTAGAAAGAGTGTGAAATCAACCCCAAGTTGACTAAGGGTAGTGAATGAGGTTTTAAACTCTTTTGCTCATTTCCCAAACATTGCATTTCTAATTGTTTAAGTTATGATGAAGAACGCTTCCCTTCATGTCAAGTCAACTGCAAAATGTACTGAAAGAAACTTAGAGAGTATTGAAGAAAGGTAGCTGATAGTATGAATGAATATACTGCAGAAACCAGTGCTTATCTTCATAGATGAGTGAGTGGATGTAAGTTCACCACATCTGAAATGCTTGCAGATCATTTGGCCATGAAACAAACTCTCAGAACTTTGCAAAAGGACATAAGGACTTGTTTGGCAGACCAGAACTGTAACATTGCTGAAGAGACAGAGAGGAAGAGGACCTGTAGCTAGCTAACATATTACTACTACATGGGAGGATGTACCCAGCACTGCATATTGCTATAAAGGAACTAACTGGGGGCAGCCTAGGCCATCACAGCCAGATTACACAGAAAAGGTGGAATTCATGGTTTCTTGTACATGGTTTTGGAGAAAAGGTTTCAGATGCAAACAAAGGAGGCATATGCAGTCTCACTGTCCACTGAGGCAAGCTGTAGAACAAATACTCCAGGAAGTAGCCATCATGACTAGCACAAAAGCAGGGGCAGGCTGTCTGAAGACAACAGCTGTACCTAACTATAATGAAAGTCTATCCGATATTGGTAAAAGGGAGAGAGGCTATTGGTAAGAGGAACACAGCCTCATGGTCAAGCTACAGTGGCCAGACAGAAGCAAGCCTTGCCTTGGCAGCCTTGTCCAGTTAGAATACCGGGAAGGAAACCTTTTCAGGTACCTCTGGCCAATTTTTGTCTGGATTGAGATGGGAACAAGGCAACAAGTAAGTACCTATGTTTGAGGATATTATTACAGAAGTCCTGAAAGGGAATGACTTTGACAGTGCAGTACCATCAGACAAAAGGTACTGAGCTTCTCTTTGAAGGTGGTGCTTTAAGGGGAGAGGTACATAGTAATAGTCAGCCTGAACTTGAGGCACCAATGGCAGAAAGTAAGAGACTTCATTTGGAAGTAGACCTCGGGAGGATTACCAAGAAGGAATTGTGGCAGGCTCAGATGTCAGACCCTACTTAGAGGACTTAAGGCAGGAGGACAAAGTGGTTCCTGATAGCCAAATGTAGACAGAGTCCATATACTGTGAGAAAGGATTTTTGCACAGTGACTAGACCTCTGAAAAGAGGCTATAACTAGAAACAATACAGCAGTTGGTAGTACCCAGGGTGTACTGACAGCTACCTCAGGCTGCAGCCCATGATATTCCTTTTGCAGGCCATCTGGGCATAACAACATACTAAATCAGCTTATATGGACTTTTTATTGAAAATGGATAGCAAAATAACAGGGTATTACAGGACCTGTGAGCAGTGCCAAAAGGTTAGCATGACTGGAGACAAAGCCAAGGCTGCTTTGATGCCTTAGACTGTTATTCAGGAACCATTTCAAAAGCTTGCTATGGATTTTGTGGGACCTCTAAGTACCCCAAGTTCTACAGGTAAGAAATATATTCTGGTTGTGATGGAGTATGCTACTAGCTAACCAAGGCAATGGATTTTCTTACATTGAAGCAGAGAAAGTGGCAAATGCTTTGCCAGACATTTTAAGTAGGATAGGTTTTCTTAGAGACATATTGGCAGACAGATGTGACATCCTTATGTCAGACCTGATGACATGTTTGTGGAAGTGCTGTGGATTAAAGCATTTAAAGACTACCCTGTACCATCCATGAGCAAATGGTCTCATGGAGAGGGTTAACTCTATACTAAAGTATAATAAAGTATACTAAAGTGTAGTATACAACCTTCATCCTGACCTCAGGCTACAGAACTCCACACCCTCCTTCAAAAGCCTACTTAAAACATGCCTCTTCACCAACCATCTATGCAACTGTAATTGATCCCCTGAAGACTCATCCACTCACTATTTCTACACCCCATCTGCCCTGGACAACACAACCAACAAGCTCTAACTATACCTATCCATGTGTGATCAATAACCTATATATGTGTGTGTGTGTGTGTGTGTGTGTGTGTGTGTGTGTGTGTGTGTGTGTGTGTGTGTGTGTGTGTGTGTGTATTTATATATATATATATATATATATATATATATATATATATACATGTATATATACTCTTATTCAATTGTGAAATATCTTGCAATGCTCTACCAGGTTCTCATCTACTCTCGTTGTATGTTTTCTACACTTGTATTTTCAACCAAAAGGGGTAATATCCTCTTACTGTATACTAACTGCTGTAAAGTCTACAATCTGTATGCTACTACTCTGTAATGTCTCTTTTGTAAATTTTTCTTCTCTCTGTAAACTTATGGAGTTTTTTCCCCAAGGACTCCGCTGAAAACAGACACTTGTTGTCCAGTCGGACTATCCTGGCAAACAAATGTTAAATAAATAAATAAAGTCCATGTTAAAATAATTTGCAGATCGATTCAAGAGGGATTGGGACAGGTGCCCATGCTATTTTTCTTTTCTTTAAATACAGTAACGTACCAAGGAATCCATTTTTTTTCTTTGAGATGCTGTATGGTTGCAGGGTGAGGGGGCCCCTAGATTTAATTTGTGATGAATGTAAGCGTGAATGTGATTCTCACAAGGAGTATGATGTGGAGTGTATCACCTAGGCTTAGGGATCTCATGGTAATGGCCCATGAGCACCTGGAAGAGGCACAATGGCAGAAAAAGGACTGGTATGAGAGGACAGCCAGAGCCAGAAAGTATTCTGTTAGACAGCAGGTAATGGTACTTAATCATGTTAGACACAACACGCTGCAGGGAGCTTGAGAGAGTCCTTTCATTACTGTGAAATGGTGGTGATGCTAATTATAGGACAGAGTTGACAGGCAGAGGAAAGAAGCACAAATTCTACCATGTTGATATAATAAAGCTTTATCATGGTGGAGAGACCCTGGTACTCAGTATCTGCAGTGGGTGGCAGGAGAAACCATAGTGGAGTTGGAGGTAAATCTTGGTGAGGCTTAGTCTGATAGCTTACTGGATGTGGTAGCCCTGTCCCAGCTGTTAACTCATAGCCAGGTTCAGTAAATTTGAACAATATTGCTGGGATATGTTTAGTGATAAGCCAGGGTGTACTCACCTGGTGGAGCATTATGTGTACACAGGAACCCAGTAGCCCATCAAGCAAGCCCCTTACAGGTGTCTGAAAAGTTAGACAAATCCTAAAACAGGAACCGCTATACTTGTTGGAATTTGGGGTAATTCAGGAATCCAGCAGTCTCTGGGCCTCAGCAATAGTGCTGATGCCAAAGAAATATGGCAGCACCAGTTTCTGCATGGACTACAGAAAACTGAATAGATACACAGGGACAGATTCTTAGATCATGTCCAGAACTAATGAAACCTTAGAGCAGCTAGGTGAGGCTGAGAATTTAACCACTATTAATTTTACTAACGGTTATTAACACGTACACTTGACACCTGTAGCTAGGGATAGGCTAGCATTTGTAGCCCCATTTGTTGTTGTATAAGTTTAAAAAAATGGGAAAAAAAATGGCCTTTGGAATGAAGAATGCCCCAGTGACTTTCCAGAGTATGGTAGATCACATACTAGCAAGGGTGGGAGACGAAGCTGGAGCAGGAGACTATATTTGTCATTGTCTGCGTGATATTGCCATATACAGCTGATCATGAGAAGAACATGTTCAACATATCAGGGAAGTGTTGGACTGACTGCAAAGGGAAGGGCTGATTATAAGGCTAACAGGTTTCATGTGGGTGTGACAGAGGTATCTTAGGTGGGTCATGGAGTTGGTGGTAGAAAGAATAGGTTAGACCCTGCCAGAGTTGAAGGTATTCAGATATGGGCCATCCCTACTACCAAGACACAGGCAAGGGCATTTTTCAGAAAAGCATGGTACTATAGGACATTTGTTCCCCACTATAGTATTATAGCAACTCTCCTTTCAGACTTTACAATGAGGTCCAGATAAAGTCTGAACTGTAACATGTGAACATGTATTTCAAAAGCTCAAAGAGACTCTGATGGACACCCTGTACTAGCCAGTGCCAATTATAGTCATGACTTCATTGTATGGCTAGATTACAAGTATGGGGTAGGGACTTTACTTAGCCAGGTTCACTCAGAGAAAGAAGAGCACTCTATTATGTACTTGAGCTGCAGATTTCAACCTTAGAAGGAACATTATGAGCCATAGAAAAGGAATGTGTGGGCACAATCTGGCCTTTGCAAAAGGTACAATCCTACCTGTATGGCAGAAACATACAGATGTTACAAACCACTACTCTTTGAAGTAACTAGATAGGACAATTGAGCATAGCAGAAAGGTTGGGTGGAGTTTAGTCTTGCAATCCTATAACATGACTGTCCGGCACACAAGTAGTGTTGCTGATGTTACTGCGGATGGTCTGTGTAGAAAGTGTATGGGTTAATGTAACAAAACACTACACCTTCATATCAATCTTTATTTCTTCAGGGATGACTATATAAGATGTGCTTGATGTTCTTATGAGGAAGAATTGTGCTGCTTGGTGGGGGGTGCCAGGCTAGGAAAAAAAGTGATTTTACGATATGATTTTTTTTTCCTATTGCAGACTCTTGGCACCTTTGGAAGCTATATTTGAACTCTGTTTTAACCTGCAGTATGTGTGTTTCCTGTGACATGGGAATATGTGACCTTTTCTCCTTTTAATGAAAAAGACAGAAAAAACAAGAAATATATTTGAAATGTAAAAATATAACTTACTTTAGTTTCTCAAGAAAGACTTAAATGTTTCACATAATTAAGTGACAGAATAGTTTAGCGACAGGAAAGTCAAAGGCCATAAAATGAAATGGCCATGTTCTTCAAACAGACAGATAATCAAGTCTGGCAAACAAGTTACTGGTATTCAATTGTGAAAGCCTGTTCTTGGTTATTAGTTTATAAACATGGAAGAGCCAGTGTTACCTACATATCTCTGTGAGGAAAAAAGTAATGTAATATAATGTAACTACATTTTGTATTCTGTTGATGCCTTGTTTTGTGTAAGAGGAGCATGATGAGCTGAGATGTATGTATGTGGGAATGAAATCCGAGAACTCACTTAAGACTTGTTGAAGATTTTGAAGCAACCACTTCCCTGTAAGATTGTTGTCTACAATTCTGCATTTTAACAACTTACAATAGTAATGATTCAGTATTCTTTAAGCCAGCACAAGTTAGATTTATTTATATTGCTGGATAGAGGTTTTTATTTAAATACTCCTGCTGGTATAATTGACCCTTTTTCTTTTGTAGTGCACTGTTTTGATCACTGCATATTTAATCTATATAAGTACTGTTTTCTTTATTGTTTAAACATTTTTCATTTATTCACTGTTAAGCACCTGTGGCTGGCATTTATCATTTATATAAGCATTAATGTCTATAATCTGAAAAGAGGGTTATCATCTTTCATTTATTATTGGAGGTTGATAAAGCTGTGGCTTGTACTTCCTGTTAGCTGAATTGCATGAAAATATTACTAGTGAAAGGGACTAAGTTATATCATGTATATTCGGCTAAAATCAAGTGTGGTTGCTAATTGGTGTGTCTAGGTATCTAACCCTATATAGAAGGGGTGGCAGTACTGCTGTGCTAGGAAGAAAGTTGCAGAGAATTTGAGAATTCTGTCAGCCTTTCCTGAAAAGTGTGTGTGTGTGTGTGTGTGTGTGTGTGTGTGTGTGTGTGTGTGTGTGTGTGTGTGTGTGTGTGTATGAGAATAATTTATGGCAAAGCACATACATTGGGAAAAAAAGCACAGCACTGTGATTCACTGAAAGAGTGATGAGAAAGGGGCCTGGGATGCTAGGCCAAAGACTTAGCTCTCAAAGCGATCAATCAGATGTCATTGTCTGGGTAAATTTGTTGGAATCCCATACCTAGGATAGAAGTATCTCTTCCCTTTGTGCTGTTGGAGGTCAGGTTGAATTTATACTTGTTAATCCATCCACCCATCCATCCATCCATCCATCCATCCACAACCCCGTTTTCCCATTTTTGCACAAGGGGTTGGGGTGTCACTTCAGCAGTGAAAGTCATCAGGGTGGCTAGCCTTACCATGGTTTTCTACTTGTCAATACTCTCTTATAATACATATTAAGTAGAACAAGGGCACCCCGTTTTCTTATTTACTATTGTGAAGCCAGACTTCAGTTGAGAAGGCAATGATGCTGACAAAGAGAAAAGACTAAAGAAAAGAGATGGAAGACATAGGCAAAGTCAGACAAAAAGCATTATGGAAATAACGAATATGAATTTTCATACTTACTAATGTGAAGACAGGATTCACTAGATAATGCAACTATGCTGGGGAAGACTGAATATGAAAGAAGAAGGGACAGCAGAGGCTAAGATAGATAGGCAGTATTATGGAAGAATGACATATTCATTTGCAAGAACTTAAAGATGCAGCTGTTGACAGCCACAATGTGCTAAAATCCCTGAGGTCATGAAGAGTTGGACTTACCTAAATAACTAAACAACAAAGGGCCTTTTTAACTGTCAAGTTTACAGGTACAAGTATTCAAAATAAAGTGTAACTTCAATATTATGCCAAAAACACTACATACTACCCCAACAGTCTTTTATTTGCTATCAACCTTCTGAGATAGTCATCATTTTGGAGTCTGACTGAATTCAGCATCTGTAATATATGCCCAGCATCCTCTGTTAACTGACGCACAGGAAACCATTTTTAATTTCAACAATGCCTCGTGAAACCCTGATCAGCACTCAGGCTAGTAAGTATAACACTGAAAATTCGAATGAGCCTTATCTCCATTATCTTCTTTTCCAGGCATGCATTGAAATGTTCTTGAAGAACCATAATCGACATGACAAATACAGAATGATCAAATGGAAAAAAATGTCTCCCCCACAAACTTTCCAAGTATTCTGCAAATTACCCATGCGTGAAAGGGTGCTCATCCTAGCTCTGAGGTCTGGCCTGTTTATACTACATAATCTGTTTCTAGGCATTTCCTGCATTTATTAGATAAATCATGTTCTCATATGCACCTTAAAAAGTATGTGTTTTCTGAAGTTGTTATGCTAGTAGCCATACAAATCATCTGATATGTTTTGCATCTTAGATGATTGCAGGGCTTTGTGCCAAGGAAATACACAGGACAGAGTCTGTTCATGAGAAAGCTGTAATCAGCAGGATGAAATGCAGGGGAATTTATTGTAAATTCATTATATTCTTTTGGAAATTACTTACTAGGAAATGAGGTGATAAGATGTGTGGGAAACTTCACAAGGTAAACTGATCTTAGGTGTTAATTTAGACACAAACAGGAGAATGTACTATGACAGGATATCCCAAAAGAGCATTGTTATGCAAATTATGTATTTTTCTGTGATAAAATATATGATAAGCAAATACTAGCAAGTACCAACATATTAACATGATTCAATAAAATGCTATTCAGAAGATTAAAAAAGTAATTTCTTTCTGTTATAAACAAGGCAAACCACAAAATAATGACATACATGCAAATTAAAGAGATATGGTGAAATGTGCAATGAAGACTTTTTGATGAGTGTGTGAGACTATATGCAGCACTGAATAAGTGTTTTACTTTACCATAATGGCCATGCTGATTTTGTTTCAGAAGTTTTGTTAGGGTGATGTTTAAGCTGGATTTTAATTATTTTATTCTCACATTTTTATTATTAGCATTCAGTGTTCACATTTCTTTTATTTCGCTTTTCATACAGTACTACTATTTTGTTTGTTGAACTGAGTAAAAAAAAAAAAAACAAACAAAAAAAAACACTTTAATGATACCCTAAACTTTAATGAACAACATAGCATGTGATCTAGCATGAACTGTCCCAGAACCAGGAGATAGGACTTTTTCTGCTTAGCACCCCATTTCAAGGATGGTATATCAGGAGTACAGCACTCTCCTGTCATTCATATTGGCTCATGAAGCCAGTATCATGGTTAGGGGATAGCACTGAAAATCTTCTGATCCTATGATATCAGTGATAAATGTACAGTTTCCTAAGCCACTAAAATTGTTGGTCCTACAGTAAAAGTGATGCAGGATTTTACAACAGACCACAAAACAAAGTCTGAGATTATCCTTTGTGCATTCAAAGCTCCAAACAAAGAATAGCAAAATGTACCTTATGTAACATGTTCCACCAGTATAAAAACCAGCACAATATAAATACGTATTGCAAACTGTATTGAAACAAAGGACACTGAGCTGTACTGCTTGCAACATGGAAAATCAAATGGATTTTAAGCACATCAGACAAAAGAGAAGCAGGTATCTATCATCATAAACAAGCCAAAGATCACATATTTGTACTAAACATTTACAAATAAAAATGTCCCGTAAAAGAAAACATGATGGATAAATGATATATGCAGGATCCAATAGAAGAACGTCATTCATATCTTCCTACACACATAACACACATTCATACATACATACATACAAATATTTCAAGCACAGGCATTAATGCCCTTCTAGCCTGCAAATATACCAAAGCACTTGTTCCCATAATAAGTGTCCAGGCTGTTCTTAAAAATATCTAAACTAGTACTTGTTTTAATGTAATTTGGTAGTTTGTTCCATGCATCAGCTGCTTTCTCAGAGAACCAATTAGTACACTTCACATTCCTATGGAATCTACATAGATTGTCTGATGACTCTCTAGTACTTTTTGACAAACCCAAACATCCCCAGAGGTATTTGTTTCAAAATGCGCTATATACCTGAAGAAGATCCTTTCTTAAATATCTGTAAGAGACATTTACATGTTTAGATATTTTAGTCTTTCATAATAACTTAAATTTTCACATCCATGGATGCCCTTGATATATTTCCGCTGTATACTTCTCAGTTTACTCATGCTTGTTTTCTTATAAGGTTTCCATATTGTTATTCCATACTCAAGTTTGGTCTAATGTAACTAACTAATAATGACTTCACAATTTCTGATTTCCTAGACTTCATAAATCATTTTATACAACCTATAGTTCTATAACTATCATTAACCAATTGTTTGATATGATTAGAAAAATTCAAAACTGGATCTACTCATATACTCAGGTCCTTAAATGAATCTACAGTTTCAATCACTGTGTGCTTATTAAATGTTCACCTTTCAGTATATGTCTCCCATACCTCATATGCTTAGTTTTTGATGTACTTAATCAGCATATTATTCTTCTGTGCCCAGATGGTCAGTTTAGTCAAGTTCTTTTGCAGACATGCCTTATATGTAACACACGTAATCAGTTTACCAAATTTCATGTCATCTGCAAACAGACTGTAGAGCACCTCAGATGAAAAAGTTAGGTCTGAAAGATACAATCTAAGCAAATATGGGCCTAGGACAGAGCCATGAGCAACACCCTGACTGTAACCAAAAATTTTACTTGTCTAATTGTATGATACCTGCCATGTCCTATTTATAAGCCATGCAGTTATCCATCTTATCAAAAGTACATTGATACCTAGTTGTTCTGATTTATTGATCAGTATTTTGTGTATGACATTGTCAAATGTTAAAGTTAAATCTATATAAATTATATCACAGCACAATTTTTCATTCATAGCTGTAATTATATTGATATAGAACATCATGTTACAGGTGGTAATTGATCTATTTTCAACATATGTATGCTGATATGAGGTCTCAAGTCTCAAGCTATCCAGTTCTGACAGTAAATTATCCAATATTGCCTTCTCCATTATTTTTCCACAACATGAAGGTAGACTTAAGGGTCTATATGACTCTGGTTTTGTCCTACTCCCCTTTTCCTTAAAGATAGGTTTAATCAGCGCATGTCTCCAATCTTGAGGAGTCTTCCCATATTTAAATGGCTTGTAAACAAATATAACAATACTGTAAGTTCTTGCTGAAGTGTTCTTAGGTCATTATTACTAATTCCGTCTCCTCCCAGTGCTTTGTTTGGCTCCATTTTTCACAGTTCTTTTTCAATATAATTTAATTTGATTCCAGTATCTGAGGTTACCTGGATGTCACTAGGGCAACTTATCATCCCCTTTGTGGAGCCAAACTGTTTTGCATAAGATTTTGTAAATGTATCTATAATCTGTTGTGCTGGAGAATACATTTTTAGTATCTGCACACAGTTTATTCATTTGTATGTCTTTACTCCTTCCACATCTTATATATCTATAACAAGGTTTCCTATTATGCTGAATAACTTTATATAAATTTTCTTCAACTTTTTCTTGATGTTGTCTCAAACTATCCTTAATTTGTTTGTCTATCTTGTTTATTTTAGATTTCAAAGCTGTAGTTCATCTTCTTTTCCATTTGTTATAATTTTTGTCTCTCACCTTAATCGGGTATCTTGTTGTTATGGAAATATATCCCCCTGGCATTGTATGCCTAGATCCTGATGTTAAACATTTTTTTTTTTTTACACTCAAACAATTTCTCTTTCAAATCTTTCCACATTCCATCTGTGGTTTTTCCATTGAACACATCCAGTTAGTTTTACATAGTGACTGTTTTTTTTCTATATAATCTGTAATTAATCTTCTGTGCATTAGTTTAGATTTCAGTTTGGCAAAATTATCTAGCAACAAATTAACCTTTATAACCTCATGATCACTACACATCAAAGTTAGTAAAACTTGACTTGAAGTAACAGTAATTGTTTTAGGAACACAATGTCTAGTATGTTCCATTCCCTGGTAGTTTTTTACAATCTAAGCAAATGTTGTTCCTGAACATGCGTTGTGAATAATTTCCTTAGTAATGTTTTTAAATCAGTATTATTCCAATCTGTTTCTGGTAAATTTAAGTCCCCAGCTAATATTATTCTTCCCTCCAGTGATAATGCAAGAAACATCTAGCACTGTCTGAGTTTCATACTTGTCTGTCTCACTTTTGGCTTTGCAACTAGTAAGATAAGTCATACAATTCCACCTCCAGTAATACTTTACAAGGTATTAATGTTATATTACCCAACATGATGTGATCTTGGGGGAAGATGTACTTGCACAGAATAGCCCCAGAGAGCAAGATAGGGGGAAAAACTAAAAGGACAAATTAACAGAATGGACAGCCTTACAAAGCTAATATTTCATGACTAACTGCAAATATGTAGCTTTATTTATTATACACTAACTTTATCCAAGTGTTTGTTCTGTGAACTTACATTTCTTGTAAAGCAACACAACCCTACCAAAACCTCTTCTCCATCCAATGACATACCTGTTTCCCTGTGTTAACAAACCACATGTTCTTCTCACTGAGAAATCAGCACATTCTTGGGAAAGTGCCAATACACATTTAAAATGAAACATTTTAACCTTAAACATGCATTACATTAGTGTGGAACGTTAGCTTCTATCCTTAGAAACATATGCTACTCCTACTACAGCTTCACATCAAGAAGTGCAATGCATGAGATATGATATCTCTGATTTGTAAGAGAATTATATTTGCATAAAATTGTTACTTTATACAAATATGACCAAAACAGTCAATACCTACCACCAATCTTCCAGTAAGGTGTGAAATGGAATGCACACAGGGCATTCCATTTCACACCTTTGCAGCTAATTTTAAGCAAATAAAAAGCTTCCTTCTTCATGCCAGGATACTCTTTCTGATGTCTCCACGCAGGTGTCTTTGCTGGGACTACTCTAATTCACTCTACAAGAATCTGACTCATTGTGCACTACTAACACTCCTAATAGTTAGCTCCAGGCAGGTTACTCCCAATTAATTTCTTAGGAAGCCTGCCTCCTTCTCAGCTAGAATATTCTCTGTTCTCTTCTGTAACTTATCCTCTTGAAAACATTACCTCATTTGTTGTGAATCCAGTAGATAATAACTAGGGTTTTCACTCAGGTGCAGCTACCACACCATACAACCCCCTATAGTATAGCACCACTGGTGCTGCCTTCAGTGGAGGGAGTAAATGGCCTGTACAACCCATCTATGTTGAGATGGCTGTAATCATGGAGGTGAAGAATCCTAAACATATAGTGTTGAAGGGATAAGGGGCATCTGGAAAGTGTATCATTGTTTTCCTTCTGCCTACATAACCACTGCAGTGGGGCATGGTTCATGACTAACTTAAATTATCTCCCCAAAATATAATATTTTAACATACATAGATGCCATTTTATTGCTTGTTATAGGTTCATAGATTAGTTCTAAGCTAACTGCCCTTGCAAGCCATTTTAAGCTTAGCCAATTATCCCTTGTGATATTCAAATGCTGCACCTTGCGTTTGTAAGGCAAACACCTTAACCATTAGGCCACCCTCCCAACCTAGGTATTTCCTTTCTATCATGAAGTACCTCTTCTTAGCTTTGGTGAATTTACAACTAATCTAACAAATGCAATATTTTTCTCCCTCGTCTGTTTGTGAAAAACTGCCTTGAAGCTTAGCTCTGAGTCATCAGCAAAGACAATAAACTGTTTAGCAAACACAGGGATAAGATACCTGTTTTATGATATCTGTCAATATGACTATGGGCTAAATTCTTGGCTAGGCTTGTAAGGGCCTCAGGGCCAATAGCCTAGTAACTTCCTATGATCCTAAGGGACAAGGTATGGTGGCACAATTGGAGATAAACTTGCAGTAGTTATTTCTAATCATATGAAAACCTTGTCTCTTGGTAGTGGGTGTAGGCCAGTTATGTAGCACTTCCACTTTCTCTGCCTATGATGTTACTATCCCTCTGCCTAATAGGACTATAGGCTCTGACATTTCCAACTTACATTTCACTGGGTTAGCTATCAGTCTATCCTTATATGAGGAGTCCATTGTGGCCTGGATCTTTGGGATGTTACCTTCATAGTCTTCTGAGAAGTTTACTAAGTCATCATGGGAGGCTGCAGAATATCTAATCTGCTGTTTGAAGATCCTGTGCATTGTCTTCCAGATGTCACCAGTGCTCTGTGAAACCCAAATGACAAAGACTTATAGAGAAAGAGACCATCAGGTATAGAGAATGCTGTTTTTCTCATAGTCTTCAGTGGGATTTAGCAGTATCTCTTTGTTATGTCCAAAGTGGATAGAAATCTTGCCTTTCCTAATCATTCTGCTAGTTCATCATCCCAATGAATAGGGTAGGAATTACGTTTGGAAATAGTATTTAGTTTCCTGAAGTCATTACAAAACCTTACAAACCAATTAGGGTGGATGACCATTACAAAAGGGTTATTTCACTCACTATGGGACTCTTCTATAATCCATAGTACGAGCATTTTCTGTACATTTTCCTTAACTGCTTAACATTGGGGCTTTGGTATCTGTTATGGCTTTATATTTAATTTCCATCAGACAGACTTTCAATACTGGACAGGATTAAATTGGTCATGCCAGGTAACTCTAAGAATTTATCTCTATTTCTAAGTACAAATGATTTAACTTCTTGTTTCTGGGATACTGATTTAGTTTAATCTATTTTGACTTTCTGATACCATGTAGATGCCTTGATTTCTTCTCACGTGCTAGAAACCTTTTTTTTTCTCAAAGATTTTAAAATATTTATGTGATACCTCTGCACTATTTTTTTCAACTTTTTCTGATTTTGTAGTTTACTACTCCAATGCAATACTTTGTCCCCAACTCTGAATTCTTTAAGACAAACATTTATATTCTATAACCCTTGCTGTACTTCGTGTACTGCTTACATGTGCTCTTTTACTATGGGCATTACTGTGTTTAACCTTTCCTCCTGGGCAGTAAAGTATTCTATCACACTCTCCTTTTCCATTGCTTCTTTCACTGTTTATCAAGCATCACAGGTGGCTGCCAGTTTGAATAGTGTGAACCCAGCTGAGTCTTCAGGTGCTACTCTTGCAGCAAATAGAATCTAGGCAATTAGCTAGACCCAAATTTTTCTGTACTCTTCTATAGTTTCCTCAGCATGGACTTTAAAGTTTTGCTAAACATTCAGCTAGCTAATGTAGAACTCTTTAACTGTTTTCACCATAAAGAGCTGTCACATTTCATGTATTACTTTAGACATGAATGGGGTGCCCTGGTCAGTCAAAATATATAGAGGTATTTCTACCCCTAGAAAAAAGTACTATTACTTCTTTTGTTATAACTTTGGTATTTGCTTTCTGTAAAACTACCACATCAGGAAAATGTGGTTGCCTAGTCAATAATCACTGTATATACTGGCAACCCTACACCTACAA
>NC_056735.1:342498245-342560745 GCF_019279795.1 Protopterus annectens
GCTGAGGTAAGGCTCCAGTGTCCAAATAAATGCAGAAACCAGTCTTCAGGCGTTGTATAAAATGAAGTCTTCTTTAATGTCACACAAGCGCTTTCACACAATGCTTCTTCAGGTGTATGAGTAGCATAATTAACTACACCTATTTATATACCTAATTTAGTCACATGACCTAACAATCTATTAACATTAAAGTTATACAGTCACACAATGAATTAAAAATAAATGTGTATGAAAGTGCTAGCATCAACCATCCTATTATTTCATTAAAGATATATATATGTATATACACATAAAAATATATATTTATTCACATAAAAATATATATTTATTCACATAAAAATATATATAATAAAACATTTAAATGCTTATAAATATGTGAGTCTTACTTATTAAATAAAAATACATATATAAAAAATATATATATAATCACAACAAACCTAGTATCATATCTATCTACGTAGCCCCCTTTTTTCTCAAGATGGGTTTGATGGGCATGCTGTCATTAAGCCCATGGCCGAAATTAGCTCTCAACATAACTATCCATTTGGCCTCTATCTCTTCAGTTCTATCTCTAATGTCCCCACATTTCAGGTTTTCATATGTTCTTGCAACTATCATAAACTTGAATGTGTGCTGTTTACCTACTTTAGAAACATGTTTAGACGGGGCATTATTTTCAGACCCCTTCCCTATGTGGTATATATGCTCCCTAATTCTTTCTTTTAAACTACGATCTGTTTTGCCTATATAGAAACTATTGCATAGACAGCAAGTAGCAAGATATACCACATGTGTAGTCACACATGTTCCACTAACCCTGATATCAAAAACTTTACCTGTATCTGGATGTCTAAAACATATATCTTTATTAATAAACTGACATTGCTTACAATTACCACATGGTTTTGTGCCGATGGAGTTAACTGCTGTTACACTATCTCTACTGTTACATAGCCTTCTTTTAAGATTCTTTTTATTTTTGAAGGTAAACTGTGGTCTCGAACCTACCACCTTACTGATGATAGGATCAGTCATAAGAATCTTCCAGTGATTATTAATAATACTGGTATATCTCCCAACATCCCTTGAATAAGATATATTAACCTTCAGATTATTGTCTCTCTCATTTATTTCCCGATGGTATTTATCCGAAAAGTATGGTTTAGCCCTTGTCTCCCTCAATCGTTTTTACATTTATAAAACCATCTTCTATGATATTTCTCTCATACCCTCTCTCTTCCAATTCATAGCATGTTTTAATAAGTTGCTTCTCAAATTCATCCTTATTAGCACTTAATCTAGATGCTCTAAAAAATTGATTTTGAGCAACATTTCTAAATACATATCTGGGATGCATACTCTCCCTTGATAACAAAGTGTTAACATGACATTCTTTCCTATAAAGTTTAGTGCTAATAGTGCCTGAATTTCCTTTTTCTAAAAGTACATCTAAAAAACTGATCCTCTCTTCAGAGTAATTTAAGGTAAATTTCAAAAATCGTGTTGTATTATTAATATAATTAACAAACGCTAACAAATCTACTGCTGTTCCCCCCACAAAATAAAAAGATCATCGACAAACCTCCTATAGAATAATACTAAGTCACTATAGGGTCCATTAAATACATATTCTGTCTCCCATGCCAACATAACGGCATTTGCATATGTGTTGGAGCATGAACTCCCCATCGCTACACCATTCATTTGATAGTAAACTTGGTTCTTAAACAAAAACACATTATTCATAAGCACTATATTCATCAATTCATGCAATGTTCTCACTTCATCAGGTTTATACAAATTAATTCTGGTCATGAGTTCACTAAACAACTCTAGACCTACTGTGTTAGGAATAACAGTAAATAATGAAACAACATCTAATGTTACTAATAAAAAAACAGAACTTATTTTACTGTTGCATACATACATAGAGATCATTAAGAAATTGTTCAGTGTCTTTAAGAATGAATTCAGATTTATCTATAATTGGTTTTAACTTTTTGTCTAAATATATGGATAGTGCCTCCGTGCACCACCCACTACTTGAGACTATGGGTCTCATAGGGGGTCTGACAGGGTTCTTGTGAATCTTAGGCAAACCCTGTATGTGGGGAATAGTATATTTGGTACTAGCAAAATATTCAATTAGTTCTTTGCTAATAAGATGTGTTTGTTCTAGTTGCCTAATATTATTATTAACTGATATAACCATTTCTTTAACATCAGAGTATCTAATCTTCTGATAAAAATCAGTATTGTCAAGCATCTCATACATCAGAACATCATAGAACTCACTATCCAAGACAACTATACGCCCACCCTTATCAGCTGGTCTAATGACCAAGTCAGCATAATTTTCTAGTTTATATAAGGCTTCAAATTCACTTTTATTAAGGTTATGCCATTTATTTCTACATTTCTTATCATTGTAGGTTTTATATATATCACCAATAACAATCTGTTCAAATGCATTAATCAATGCTGTTTGTTTGGGGACAAAAGTGCTAGGTCTATTAAAAACATATCCATCATTCACTGCATTCTGCTGGAATAAATATTTCAACATCAAATTTCTTGTGAACATCTTAACATCGAAAATTATATCTGTGATACTCATATCACTAGAAGGTATAAAAGATAAGCCTTTCGAGAGTACATAAATTTCTGAGTTTGTTAAAACATGCTTAGAAAGATTTGTTATATATGTCTTACTTGTTGGAAGGCTTTCTTTATGGTGTAGGTATTGTCCTTCACTTCTTCGTACTTCCTTTTGTACCGAGCGTTGCTCCTGCCCCTGGGTTGGTACTTCTGCCCCTGAGAGCCTCTCCGATTCCCTGAGGTATCCCTCATAGGAAGCGGAAAAGTTAAACAATGATTAACTGCACCAACAACTTCTTTCAACATAGACGGTTGCTCACGTTGAAGAGTACTTAATACTTCATCCTCCACTCCCCTGTGTACTTCTGCAGTAGTCAGGACTACCTTTCTCCTCGCACCCAACACATCACTAGAATTCACTACTGGCGAATTTGTCTGGATGCGTAAAGCATCATTCGCCATGCTTTCTAAATGCAATGTCGCTCCACACTGTTGTATTGACAAAGCGCCATTTTGGACCTCAACGGCTCCTATGCTGACGTCATTCCATCGTTCATCATCCGGCCTGGGTTGCCTGGTTTCACTAAATGTTGTGTCACGTAGCCAAGTGAAGATATTGCCTAAGGCAAAGTCCTGGCGATCTCTTCTTAGTTTCTTCAGTTTAATTTGTAAAAGTTTACGCTTATACGTGTTAACATTATCTACAGTTTCTGATAGCAGTCTTGCGAACACATCTCCATTATATTTAGTGCATAGTTGCGAGTAGTTGGTCTTCACCTTTCCTACAAAAATCAGTTCTTTTCTTTCTGCAGCACTAATTAACAATTTAATATAGCTCATGCTGGTCACAATATTTAATTTCTGCCATTCACTAACAAGTACAGAGTCTCGGTCAGCCTGAGCTGGCATTTTCAATATTCTCAGGCCCCGTGGTATCAAATTTTCAGCCAGACAAACTTGCAGATGAAATTTCTCATACTGCAGCCTAGCTAATTTCGACATATTTTTCTCTAATGTCAATAAATCAGTACGAAGTAGTAAAAAGTCAATTTCAGATTCACTGTCAGCATCAATAGTTAAATCTCTATTTAAAAGAGGGTTCTCTCGATCTGTAACTTTAGAAATAAACAGTTCAGCACTTAAATCAGGTTGTTGAGCATTAGAAATGCTATTTGAAGGATTAGTTACGGGTGAATAATCAAGTTCAATTTCTTGCAAACCACTGGCCATAACTTTGGTGTTATCAGGCATGGATAGAAGTAATAAGACAATACAAAAAGTGCCCAATAACCACCAAATACCTCTGCAGAAAAGCTTGATACAGACAAAAATCCAAAAAAGAAAGCTGAGGTAAGGCTCCAGTGTCCAAATAAATGCAGAAACCAGTCTTCAGGCGTTGTATAAAATGAAGTCTTCTTTAATGTCACACAAGCGCTTTCACACAATGCTTCTTCAGGTGTATGAGTAACATAATTAACTACACCTATTTATATACCTAATTTAGTCACATGACCTAACAATCTATTAACATTAAAGTTATACAGTCACACAATGAATTAAAAATAAATGTGTATGAAAGTGCTAGCATCAACCATCCTATTATTTCATTAAAGATATATATATGTATATACACATAAAAATATATATTTATTCACATAAAAATATATATTTATTCACATATAAATATATATAATAAAACATTTAAATGCTCATAAATATGTGAGTCTTACTTATTAAATAAAAATACATATATAAAAATATATATATAATCACAACAAACCTAGTATCATATCTAAGACTTCATTTTATACAACGCCTGAAGACTGGTTTCTGCATTTATTTGGACACTGGAGCCTTACCTCAGCTTTCTTTTTTGAATTATCACATCATGTCTATGATTAGGAACTAAAGATATTGAGTGCAGTGCTTTGCCTTGGATAGTTTGCATTTTAACCTGAGTTATAGGGTGTTCTTTCTTGTCTCCAAGCAAAGCAGAAATGCAAGCAACCTCCACCCCCCAACACAACCCAAATGACACATAGCCCGCAGACTCAGTGTGCCACTCAACCACAGACAATAAGGCAAAACAACGTACCCAACACACTAGTCATAGGCGACTCTATAGTCAGGCACAATGATGTCCCACTCACCAGGCTAAACAAGGAGAAGGTTACTGTCAACTGCCTGCCAGGTGCCAGGATCCACCACATAATCCACACACTCAGGTCACTTCACAACAAGTACAAATATGACTCTGTCATTGTCCATGTTGGTGTGAATGACCTGAGACGTACCTCCCTGGACTACATGAAAAGTGACATGGAAGAGCTCTCCGATCTTGTAGCCCAGGCAGGTATGACCCTAGCCCTGAGTAGCATTCTGCCATCACCCAGAATGATGCCACAGTACAAGGACAAAATGATTGACTTCAACAACTGGCTAAGCTTCTGGTGCCACTCTAAAGGGATCCAGTATCTGTCTGCCTGGGATGACATGGTCGACAGACCACGATGCTTTGCCAGAGATGGCCTGCACCTGTCACCCATTGGATTCCGGATACTGGCTAAGGTTCTTGCCGCCCATATAGTGCCTTTTTTAGGCAAGGTTCAAATGACAAATTCACCACCATAACAGGAACAGGCAAGCAAAAGCTGAGGGTGATGCTACTCAATGCTAGAAGTCTAAATCTCAAAATGCACTCACTCGAGGCACTCCTTAAAATGGAGAACATCGATATCTGTGCAGTGACTGAGACCTAGTTCAAGGCTCCAGAGAGCACCCCTGCACTACCAGGCTATAACTCATACCACACTTTTCGGCCATGTAACCTGGACCGGAACACCAAAGGCAGAGGTGTGTCCATATTCATTAAGGATATCCACACCTGCAGGCTAGTTGCTCAGCATAATGCAGCCGAGGTTATCCCAGTGCAACGAACTCTGGGCAAAACTGCAATCCAAATTGTAGCTTGCTACAGATCACCCACCATGCCCCAGGATTCCCACTCCTCTTTTCTTGATGTACTGGAAAATATTAGGGTTCAACCAAACACCCTAATAATGGGCGATTTCAACTACCCCACCATTAACTGGGAAAACTACTCATGTACCAACTCCTTCACTCAACACTTTCTGGAATTCATAAACTCCAATGCCCTGGATCAGCTTATCCACACCCCCAACAGGGGCAACGATATCCTAGATCCAGTCATTACCAATATGAGTGACCGGTGTTCTACACCTGAAGTCAACACCTCATTGGTCCGATCTGACCATAAGCTAATTACCCTAGATATCCACATCCTGCCTCTACCCCCCATTAAGGAAATCATGGTAAAAAAAATTCTCCAAAGTCAACTTCATGCTTCTTAAGACAGAAGTGGTGAACGTCATGACACCCATGCAGATGGACAATACAGTTACGACTACTGAATCCTACATAATTGCACTTTATAAGCACTTACATGAGTGCATGGATCGTGCTATCCCAAACAGAACCAAGATGCTATCCTCCAAAAAAAGGAAGCCAATCTGGTGGTCCGCTGCCATAAACAAAATGTACAACAGAAGGAAGAAACTCTTGCAAAAGAGAGCAAAATCCCACGAGTGGAGGAGCTCCCTGGTCAGCCTCAGTAAGAAGCTGCGATCCCTGATAAAATCCTCCAAAGCTAGTTATGAAAAGAAAATCGCCACTGATTCTAAAGACAACCACAAAGCATTCTATAGCTATGTCAAGAATCTCAATGGCAACACTCAGATCTGCTCTGAGTTACAGCACAATGGCACTAAATATACAGACCCAACTGATATTGCCAACATCCTGGCAGATAGGTTCAATGCTAACTTTACCCTCCTCTCACCCCTTAAAGAGCCCATCTCTATACCGGAAGAATGCAATGTTCCTGTAATCACGGCTACACAGGTAAAAACCACACTCTCCAAAGCCAAGAACACAGCGTCCATGGGACCAGACAACATCCCAGGCTGTGTTCTACATGAACTACAGAACGAACTAGCACCCCACCTAAGTACCATGTTCAATCATAGCCTCACCTCAGGCTTTGTGCCTGCTGAATGGCACACAGCAATGGTTATCCCACTCCACAAGGGGGGGAGCCATGACGGACCCCGGGAACTACCGCCCCATTAACCTGACAAGCCTGGTCTGCAAGGCCATGGAACGTATCATCATGGAACTTATAAACAAAGACAATGGCAATCTCCAAACTCTGGATCCCACCCAGTTCGGGTTTGTAAAAGGCAGATCATGTCTCCTAAACCTGATAGACTTCTTTGAAGCAGTCACCAAAGCCATAGACAAGGTTAAAGGTGGTTCACACAGCCTATCTAGATCTTGCCAAGGCTTTTGACACCATCCCCCACTATGGAATTATAGATAAACTCACTAAACTAGGTATAAATCCCTATGTCACAAGACTGACTTCAGACCAGTGACAAGTGGAGTACCACAGGGTTCAGTCCTGGGTCCTCTCCTGTTTGGTATCTACTTCTCTGAAGTACAGGCTAACACAGAAGGTCTTTGGCTAATGAAGTTTGCAGATGACTGCAAATTAGGAGCCATAATCAAAACTCCTAACGATGTGGACATCCTACAAAAGGGCCTCACTGAAACAGATGCCTGGTGTCAAAGCCATGGCCTCAAGCTCAATGCCAAAAAGTGCATTGTCATCCCCTTTGGTAAAAACTCTGTACCCATGAACTACAACATAGGCGGTAGTATACTTAACACCGAAAGTGTGATAAGACACCTTGGGACACTGGTGGACAGTAGTCTCTCCTTTGATAATCACATCGCCACAATAGTCAGGAAATCCTTCTACATGGCACACCTCATCACAAAAGGTTTCTCATCCAGAAAAAAAAGAGGTCATTGTTCCCCTCTACTCATCACTCATTAGACCCATTATAAAGTACAATGCCCCTTTTGGTATGTACCTCACAAGACATCTACAACAACTGAAAAGGCCGCAGAAATACCTCAAAAAGAGGATTACCAGCCTCAAACAGATGCCCTACACAGACCGTCTCAAAAAACTCCAGCTTTACTCCGTCGCATATCGCCTACTCAGAGGTGATCTCTGCCTAACATACAAAGCTATGTCAAACCCAGAGCTGTTGGACATGCTCCACTTAAAGAAATCCCAATCCCTCTGAGCTACATGCTCTAGGAACCTAAACCTTGTCACCACAATAAACATAACATGCCGGAAGGATAGATTCCTGTCCCAGAGACTTCCCATACTCTGGAATAAACTACCTATCTATATCAAACAAAGCTCCTCATTAGCACTCCTCAAGAAAAATCTTGATGATTGGATGGGAAATAGGAAATTCACCCTGGGGATCACCTCTGTGGCTCTGCTCGACAGGGGCACAGGAAAATAATTTTCTTGGGTGTCAAAAGCCAGGGTACCTTTTTGGCTGGGCTTGTATAGGCCCCAGGGCCGATAGCCTAGTACCTACCTATGAACCTATGAACCTGTATGCACATTACTTCAATTTTCTGGTTGTAAGCCTCACTCTGTGGCTGACAGGGGTGAAGCCCTGAATGTGATTCATGATCTGGGTTCGGTTAGTAGCTCCAGCACTGAAAGATCCAGGCAATGGTAGAGTAAGGGAGTGTGGCCAGCTAGTTTTTCCCAGGGGGTGGGAAGGGTAACGTAATCAGGTGCACACTGGATAGATGTGTTTTTTAGGCGAAGACTGGTAACCTCCTCCCATGCTTTGTGACAGGAAAGGATTCCATGAGGGTAATGTCATTTTTGGAAGTTAAAGGACTTTCTTCATGGCCAGCCCATTGCAAGATTCCTCTCCTTTAGTTTTGCTGAGTTCAATTAGGGAGGTTATTTCCACAAAAAACAGAAAATTCACAATCCATTCTTATAGCTGTCTGAATGATGATCCCTCCTAATTGAGCATCATTCCTGTGATGGGAAATGAATGGGCTCATTGACCAGAAGGGGCTGATGAGTGACAGACAACAAGGGCAAAATTAACAAATACAACATTTTTCTGGATGTTGCAGTTTAGCACTTATACACATATGATTGAACTAGTGTACTGATTTTCCCTGAGATTTTTATAATCGTAGAACTTCCTTCCTTTCTACTACAATAGTATACTTAATACAATTGGTGACAATGACAGAATGGAGAGCCTACACTCTTACAAGTTAATAGCTCAGCATTATTATAGTTTATAGGTACACTTTTAACACTCTTTAACAGCTTGTTAATTAGTATTATTAGTTATCACAGGTAAAATATTGTTACTATTACCTGCACAGTACCTTTGTGGCTTGTTTCAGAACATGTAGAATAAACTAGTTCAGAATGGCAAAACATTTTATTTGTTTACAGGCGTGGATACTTGCTTAGGTGATAGTTTGTTACTAGACCTTGATTTAGGCAAACTGGCTTTAGAGGTAGCAATTTCACTTAACAACAAACATTCTACAAAAACAGCTAATTGTTCAGAACACTTTGGGTTATGCTGAAATTCCTACTTTCTCAAGTGGCTGGGGGGGAGTCCTGTTGAAGTAGAGAGGTAGCCTGTAAATGCATGACCACCCATACATATACTCCTTAAATTAAACCCTAGGGCATCAAAACATGTCAGATACATTTCAGTAGCATGCCTAGGCTTAAAAAAGCCCCGTAGATTTGTTAGCCTAGTAGTCAGCTATGAACCTATGAACCTTCAGTTAGAATATCCAAAACTGCATTTACATTGTTCACATTAGGTTCTAACCATCATCTCAAAACATGAATTAAATCATTCATGTGTGGCCTTATAGGTCTGTCCATAGAGAATGTGCAGTTATGGCATGAATGCATCTATGCTTCAGATAAGGCATCCACCCTGGACAAAAGTTCTTTCTTTAGCTTCATGTAGCCATATAAATCACTGTTGTTAAGGTCCATATAACTTGGGGGGGGGGGGGTGCCTGTCAGACATGATAAAATTCTGCTCCATTTAGCTCAAGACCAGCCTTCTTCTCTAGCTGCATATCTATCAAAAGCCACAAAATAGGCCTTCACATCATCCTCTGTTCCCACCTTCTTCAGGAATACAAAGGGTTTAATGGCATCTGTTGGGGGTGAAATATTGGTTAACCACAGCATCTAACTGTTAGTGCAGAATGAGAAGCTGCTGGTCAGCTTTTTCCTTTATATTAGGTATTGGTCAGTACCTGTTAAAGCTTTTACCAGAAGAGTAGCTAGAGAGATTTGTGCACTGGACAGTTCCCTACACTACTACATTAGTACCCCCATAAACCAAAAAAAAAAAAATTCTTCTGGTGTTCCAGTCATTCTGTACTGACAAGGAAAACAGGTAGAGTCTTACAAACAATGAAAAATAAAAGGCAGCGGGTGCAAGACAAGAACGACGCTTGGTAGAGGGTAAATCCTTTATAAGCAGAAACCTCCAAATCCAGAAAAAATACAGGCAATATTCATCTAAGAAAAACAGTGCAAGCAAACACAGCAGTATTAAGCATTTTAGTCTGGTAGATGACTTCCTCAGAATACAAAATACTGCAATTAGCACCTGTTTAAATACATTGCTTACCCAATCACAAATAAACTGACATCATTTCCCCCCTTTTTTACAAGGCTGCAAAAACTTAATGCAAACCATATATAAAACAGTAATACATATAAAATGTTTAAAACTTCCTTAAACAATATATATAACTAGATTTTAATTTCAACAGAGAAGATAACGAAATTCTATCATTTAACCCAGGAGTATGATAAGCATCAAGCCTAATTTGCCATTTGAGTTCTACAAATTCCAAATATTCATTCAAGGGTCCCGCACGAGGTCCCAGATCTACCTGTTCCAAGATAAAGAACAGGAAGGAGTGGGTAGGTTCACTAACCAAATGTTTATATAGTGCATTCTTTTCATTTTTATTTCTGATATCATATAAATGTTGATATATCCTTAACCTTAGGGCATTCTTAGTTTTACCTACATAAAAACTTGCACAGAATATACACAGGGCCAAATACACAACCCCTTTAGTGTAACAGTACATTCTTTTTGAACTGGAAATATATCCAAAATTTTTGAGCTTGATTTTTTTCTCTGTCCATAATATAGGGGCATTGGGCACACCTCCCATACTTAAAGGTACCACCTTTGTGAGTGTCAAATTTTTGCCTTTCAAACAATCCTTTAAAGGAAGTGTCTCTTTTGTAAACCACATGCGGTTCAGTACCAAATTTCCGTGATAATTCAGGGTCAACATCAAATATTTTCCAATATTTGGAAATAATGTTTTTAATGTCATAAAAATTTGTATATAAGTTAGAGTAAGCACCCGTCCAAAATTTAAAGATTTAAAGTCATTGTGACTTTTGGTGGACACCTGCCTTAGTAATGCAAGAAAATGACCATTCATTCTTTTAGTCTTAACTTCATTAAAAATATCTATGACAAAGGTCTCAGGTACCCCCTCTTACAAAACATGTTTTTTAACTCTTCTAGCTTTTACTAGGAAATTAATATTTTTTTCCATTTTGGATATTATCAAAGGTAATGATCTTCTGCCCACAGTATACACCAACTTAGAGTTCAGTCTTTACTAACAGCCTTTTGTCCTGCCACAAGAATTATTTTGGCTTATGTGAGCTCTCATATTGGGACGAGAGTTTAGTCTTTTGCCAGCAACCTTCCCCTTGCCATATCAGCACCTTCCCATAAACTGGCCCTAGAGGAGGCAATATGAAAAATAGGCCTCAGGCCTCACAGTAGTCAAGACTTTATTACAGGTTGTAGCTTGTGGGGAAAAAAATTTAATTTCTGCCCACTGAGCCACCAATGTGAAAAAGGTAGACTGGCATTAGCAAGAAAAACAGTCACTGAAACCAGTTCTTATGGTTAATATTGTTTGTTTTATAAAGAGAATAGCACAGAAAAAATTATTCTCATTTAAACTCGGAGAAGGAGAAACCCAAACTGAAGCACAGTTCACATTCAGTTTTATTTTCACATTCAACATTATTTCCTCATGACTTACTACTATACCACAATGTAGTTAAAAAGAACAAAGCAGTACTTAAAGGAAATTAACAAGTTGCAAAGGATAACACTCCAACAGTTTTCATCATAGAGAAAATATTATATAAACACATTGTAAAACAGTTCCTTCCAGTCTGTTTAGGTTAGTGGCAACAAAAGGTAACTGTCTTTAGGCAGATTAACTCCTTCCTTAACCTCTTCAGGATTAAACAATCAACAAGCTTCATTCCTTCCTTCCAGAATGCTGCTTCTGACTTTCGCAGTTAGGTGTCTTAGTTGAGCCTCCTTTAATTCATTCAACAGTTTGTTCAATGCTTTGGAGATGGCGACAGAGAATAGTGAATCACCTTAATAATTATTTGATTTATTAGCAACAGTTTAAATTTTGAGGATCTTAGGGTTCTATTTGATACATGCCATTGGATGATATTTGATAGCAAGGGTGTTTTAAGTGGATAGTTTAGTATTTTGCATGCTGTGAATATCTGGATGAAGGTAATACATTGAAGAAGATCAAACCATTTGAGAGTACTGAGCACCATACAGTGGTGGGGGCGGTTTGGGAAACTGCAAGCAAACTTGCTAATTTTGTTGTAGGTGCCATCCAGTTTGTGTTTGGTGGAAGAGTTGAGATTTGTGAATATTGTTGAGGCATATAGAAGGGTAGAAAGGAAAAAAGAGGTGGCAGCTATTTTTTACTATAATCACTTAGCAAGTGCTTTGTTCTGTAAAGAGAGCCTAGTTTGTAGCATCTCTTCTTGACTGCAGTGTCAATGTGCAAATCAAATTTTAACTTGTTATCAATGACAACTCCTAGTAATTTTGTGCTGGTGACATTTTCAATTTTTGTGTTGTTTTAGGAGCTCATGTAATATTAAAACCAGTGTTGTTTTGATTTGTGTTTTTGACAAGGAATTGGATTCTTTGATTTTGTTGGGGTTTAAGAGCAATTGAGATTTATTTGGCAGTTTTTTTTATAGAGGTGAAATCTTCTTGTGTGATGGTTTCTCAGGGTGGGTGGGGGGAGATTTGGGTCTGAGCAAACTAAAGTTGAGTTATCAGTATATTGTATTATAGTGGTGAGTTATGGTTCCTTGTACACATCACTAGTGACAATATTGAAAAATATTGGCCCAAGTATGGAGTCTTGGGGGACTCCTGTAGTGATTGGAAGGAAGTTGTAGTGGGAGTCATTCCATTTTTGCAGACTAGGTGTGATTGTTTATCTAGTTGGTGAACCAGCTGGTTGAGGGAGTTGTGAGCCCTGTAATATTTAATCTTTGAAGGAGAAGTTGATGTGAGACTGTGTTGAAGGCATTTGACGAGTCTAGGAAAGGAGTGGAGACAAAATTGCTTGAGTTTTTACTTTGATTAATGGTATTTAGGAAATGTAGTAAAGTAGTTTTGTTGCTTTGGTGGGGTCAAAGGCCATTTTGGGTAGGAAAAAGTAATTGGTTATCAAGTAAAAAATGATGGGAGTTAGTGTTGTATGCATTTTTCAAGTACTTTGGAGAGGGGAGGAAGGATTGCGATAATACAATAGTTTGACAGTTCAGTGGATGTGCCACCTTTGAGTAATGGAATCAAGAAGAAATATTTCCATAGGGCTGAACTGTAGTTTTCTGTAATGGATCTATTAATTAGGGTAGGTACAGGGTAGCACATGGTGTGAGTGGTTATACTGAGGTATTCAGATGACAGATTGTCAGGAGCTAGTGTTGTGGGTTTCAGTTTTTTCATGTATTTTTTATGGCATTTGTCTGGAAGGTTGTTAGGTTGAGTTGGTTTGCTGTGCTATGGTCTGGGGGAGTTAGGTGGGGTGGGTATAAGTTGTTATTGTTTGAGTTAAGTAGAGTCTTGGATATGAAGAGTTTGTTGGACTTCTCTGCAAAGTCCCTGCTGGTTTCAGCTGAGAAAGGATTTGGTTGGGGTTTCTGCCTAGTTTTAGGACATTGTTTAAATTTTGCCAAACTCTTTTTGTTTTATTTATTTTTTGTTTTGTATGTGCAGCCTGGTTTGTGGAGAAAAACTTATTTTTATCATACTGAACTTGTGCCTTTGTGCAGTTTCTGATACACTGATATATATGGATTTAGGACTGAGTCTTAGTTTTGTGCCATTGTTTCCAGGCATTGTCTGTATCTCTCATGAATTAGTTTGAGGGGTAAGCCATGAGACAGAATTCATTTTCACTATTTTATGTCTGTTTGAGGCTTGTTGGTTTAGTGTGGTTAAGAAGGAGTTATTGAAGTGACAGACATCTTCATCTAGAGGCAAATATATGATGGGTTTCCAGTCACATTGTTTAAGTGTGTCATTAAATATGAATTTATAAAACTGGTTAAGTTTTGCACAGAGTTTAAGCATAGGAATTTGGGGGGCTTGTAGTATTCTCTGTTAATATAGATGGGGTGATGATCACCGAGAGAGTCTGAAGGGTGCTAACTAGCTTATTTTTTCACCTGTACCTCAATTCAAGGAATTTTTCTTTTGCTGCAAGTAATAACTAAAGAGATTATTATTAAGAAACTTACAAATTCTTCAAGATATAATATAAATAATCCATAATCAAAGGACTTAGACTTCGTAATGTTTAACATTCACATTCTTAAGTGTCTGTGAATTGATTTTGTTTTAACATATTATTTATTTAATTTTGAATTCTCACATTTACAGACTTACCTAATTCATTATGATTGGTCACAGACATGCTTTGTAAATACTGTATACAGATGACTAAGAATTTGCTCTGATTTGTTCAAAAAAAGGAATATTTTGTTCAATTTATTCAAATATTGTACTCTTTTTAAAAGTCAGTGAAAGAACAACAATAAAAATGTATAAAAATAGCCCACCATTAAAAATTGTAACATGGATTGTTTATAGATGCGAGTTGGGGCACCTAAAATAAAGATAGTGTCCAGAAGATACACTTCTGCAGGCTTTCAAAGGCAAGGAAGTATCAGGTAGGGGCTATCTTCCTTTGTTTGGAGACTTTAATACTGTTCTAGATAAGGAGATTGATTAGTGCACAGGTCTGAAGATTAAAATGTTAGTGGTAAATCTGAGCACTTGAATTCCAGCTTTGGGGTTTATGGATGTGTAGCAGGCCCTCCATCCAGGAGTTAGTGAGTTCAAATATATGGCCTTATCTAGACTGTATGGTACTATGTTAGCTCTCTTCCTTCTGTCCCGAGAGTAGTGTATGGGAGAAGAATATTTCCAGCAATACCACAAAATATTCCTAACAATGTCACTTTGGAATGATGGGTGTTCTTCCACTAGGAAGATCTGCATCATGGCAGTTGGACCTTCTGGTCCTGGAGAAAGGAAAAACATGTGTGGTGGATGAGAGGATGGTTGAAGAAATTCTTTTCAATACAAACGGGAGAGTACCAGAGATGTTGTATAGTTAGTTTTGAATAGGGTCATAATCACAACATCTCTGGAAGTGTCCGTGGGACATGTCCTTCCAAAGAAATTATTAAAAATTTGCTAGAGGAAATAATGAAATAAGGCTGGAGATAGAAGCTATGTAATTTTTAGGGGATCTGTGTTACCCCAATAGTACTTACAACTAGTCAGTTGAGATCAGTGTACCATACCAGTAATCAAATGTAAAATAAAGTAAAAATACAACATTTTCGAATATTTTCACCTTTTGATCCATATACGTGATGTACCTAATTGTGCTTGTAAAAAGGCAATGAATAGGTCTTCTCTTATTCCAAAGGCCTTAATATGGATATATCATTAAACAACTGCTCATTGCCATAGTGGTACAGTAAGGTGCATTGTTTTAGTTTACAGGGCTTTGCTCTGACTGAGTTCCTAGCTGTGGCATTTTCTAAGTGGAATGTGCCTTTCTGTGTCTATCCATGTGTTCTGTTTTTTTTTTCCAGCAACTCAAAGACATGCAATAGGTGAATTGACATTCCTCCAGTTTCCCTGAAGGTGAACATACAGTGTGTATTTAAAATACTACACATACACACACACACACACACACACACACACACACACACACACACACACACACACACACATAACTCTTATGGGTAGCAATAAAAATGCAGCTAACAAGTAATTATCTTTCAAACATAAAGCTTAAAATACATTACAGAACATTCAAACTCAGACTGTATGAATGGATTTTGACTTAAAATTAGTGGTGGCCTTTGCCTTTAGCTACACCCATTTTTAAACCAGCCCTTCTCAGATGTGTGTGTGCAGAAGGTTGCTGTAGCTTGTGTGTATGGGGGTGGGGGGTGGGGATGGTGTTGTCATTACTTCTTTAATCTGTGTCATAATCAAAAATTAAATGTGTGGTTGTTATAGCTTATGTTTGAACAGGGTAGTTTATGGTCATTTTTTTTACGTTTCTCACACACACTTCAGAGGTAAAACCAATAACACACCAAAAACAAAACAAAACAAAAAAAAAACTAGAAGCTCAGAAATATTGTGACTCCATGATCTGGAAAGCGGAGTATAACAGCAAAAATATACTAAAGGGTGATACCACAGCATGTAGTATATATTCTTCTCCAAATAACTCCACCACTTAAAAGCAGTCTGTTTGTTAACATTATTCCACAATCCCACACACTGTTTTAAACAGTAGTTTAGCACTTTCACCTGGAACACCCCCAGGCTTCATCAGAACATTTTTAAAAATCACATGGACTGGTTAATATAGAACACAGCATCCAATCAACAACACTGAAAAACTCCCGCAATATTTTAAAACCTGTTAACATGGATAAATGAAAAAGATGAAAGATTAGTCGTAAGATTGTACAAATATAAGTATGATAAACTTTTGGCCTGTGGTAAAAAAGAATAAAAAAGAAAAAAAGAGTGCATAAATGAAGAAATAAAATGTTACCAAGTAAAAATATTTTTGTGGAACATAAAATTTGATGATATAGAAAAAGACAGAAAAGTATGGTATAAGAATGTAATGATAAAACATTACTATGCAAAACCATGGAAAAATCTAACAGATGAAAAATTTAAAGGTATAAAAATAAGAAACAAATGGTGCAATCAGAAAACGGAATGTCAAGATTTTGGTGGGAAGACTAGTAATAGATAAATTGCCAGTAAAAGGAAATATGCCTTATAAAAAGAAAAGTGCTAGAATATATTTACATTGTCTAGAAGAAGAAATGACAAAATGTGTTTTTGAAATGTTTAAGAGTAAAAGGTTATGGGGAAAACTATGTAAAGAAAATTATTTGAAGATATAAAAGAAGTGGATAAAATAAACATCGATATTATAATAATAGATGTAAAGAATATGTTAAAAGAATAGATAAAAGGTTATTTTATGTTATATGAGTTATATGGAATCAAAGAATAAGTGAAATTATGTTTAATAGTAAATGGATTTTAGCAACAATATCAAGTAAAATCAGATGGATGGTTATAGAAAAAGAAGTGGGAGTCTAATATCGATGAAAATTTGGTATGATTGTAAAGGAAATTATGACTGTGTATTTGTGTATCTATATATTTGTACATTTGTAAATATCTAAGTATTTTGTAAGTATGCATTTTGTAAATAAGAGTTCTTTTTGTATATAAATAGTGTACCCCAATTCTTCTCAATAGGTAGCATGAGATCTTTTACCTCCAACTGAGCTACCACTGACTCAAACATATGTGACCGCAGTTTAATGTCTCACTAGAAAAACAATACACTCAGTAAAAGGTCTTTCTTCAGAATGTGAGTTAACTTTTAAGGAATTCCTTCTTAAGGTTTGAGGAGTGCTTATAATACATTCCTCCTCAACTTCTCTGATAATATAGTAGCAGATTTACAGTTAACACTCATGTTACAATTAGAAATAATTCAGTAAAAGTAATAGGCTAGTTTCAGAAAAGTCTGTTGTATCATGTTAAGCAAATTTGTGAGATGAACAACTATTCCCAGGGAGTGTGCAATTCAGAAAAACAAGTTGCATGATGTGGCTGTACTGAGCAGCATTGTCTGGCATGATATATGCATATAATAACATCATAATGAGCAACATTAATAAAATGAGAATTGCTGGGTATGTTAATGAGACAGAACAATATGGCAGAATGCCCACTGCATATTTGAATCTGTCCAAATGCACATGTTCAGACTGCCTGACTCACTAAATAATGAGTCAGGCAGTCTGATTTGTTAAATAATCTTAAGGTTTGTTGCAGATGTACTAAATGTGCATCTGCCAAAGGCTCTTACTGCTGCTGCCATGTCTGATGGTGCATAATTTTTTCCCACAGGCACAGGATCAGCTGACCATGTTTAATATTGTTTGGACTCCACAACACTAATATCATGGACAGGTACCATGTTGATAGGGACACCATTCAAGAAAGTATTTATTTTTTATATTTTTATCTATTCATTTATTTTTTATCTATATTTTGTAGATCAGGTTAGTCCCACTAGGCTAGTGGCCTCTTTTCAGGGGAAAATTAAGCCAGGGCATTTGTGAACTTCCCTTAATCTTTTGATATGTATTTTGGGATGATTTTACATCCACATGAGCTACCACCAACTCAAGTAGATGGGACCTCTGTTTAAAGTCTCATGCATGTTGCGTCAGCCTCATCTAGAAGTGGATTTTAATATATGTGTGACTTTATGTATATTAACTACAGGGACTTTTCCTTAATCTACTGGGTACACAGTGGGGGTACCTCAGTCTCTGCCTCAAGAATACTAAATAAGTTTCTCAGTGCCATTTTTCAGTATATGGAGGTACATATGCAGTGCCCATGTACTACAAGGGAGAGAGAGAGAGAGACAACCCCATGCAGAATTTCCATATAGCCTATTTCTCTGAAGTACTGGAGGCTATAACATTTACCTACATTGAAATAAAGGCACTAACTGGTAAACTGGAAAGGAGGTATAAAAGCAGACACCATGTGTGAAGGCTGCCAGCCTAGCCAGATAGAATTTTACAGATAATTCTATCATTTGTAAATATTAATGTAAGGCACAGGCTTGTTGTCTTAAATGGAAAAAACTTTTGTTAGATGTGGAATGGAAAAAACTGCTGTTAGATGTGGACGAGAAAAAATGAAGCAACAGTGCTCTCTGCTGATGACGTAAAACATGTTGTGACCCTGTGATCTAAAGTTGACTCCAGCCTGTCTAGATGAAGACATTCTTTCTATTGTTTTAACCAAGAGTTAAATTTCTAGATTTAAACATGCAAATGTATTTGTATTGCTCTGCTTCCTGACCAGCTGCAAGATAACAAAATGAGATGTTAAGAATGTAACTGTAGTTTCTGTTAGCCTGGGAACTCAGGGAAGTGTGAAGAAGGATGTAATGGGAACCAGGAATGTGATTTTAAAAACAGAGAGAATGAGAGGGCATTAAGCATTTTTGTCTTGACCATCCAACTCAGCACTGCCTTTGCTCTATATGTAAGTTATTTTAGATTTGTGGTTTCTCTTATAAATAGCTAGAAACTAGAAAGATTAGACTAAATGTTTTTCTGTGATGTCAGAACTGTACTACTGAATTATTTTAAGTATTTCTCTGTGATCTCTGAACTCGTGACTAGCATTGTGTAGTAAGAAGTATTGTCTTGTGTTTTTATTATTTATTATTAAATATTTTAAAACCTTTCAACTGTGGCTGTTCTGTGTAGAGATAATTTAAGCTCTAGAGTACATTGCATATTTATAGTGATTACTGGCCAAGTCACTCCAAATAAGCCTTGACTGTTTAGTCAGACTTACCAATTGGATAATAATATTTCACAGTAATACTTGGACACCATTTGAAGGGCCTTTGAGCAGCTGATAAATATTAGCTGGGTTGTGGCAGTGATTTCTACTGTATAGTCTGGGTAAAAAGGGCACAGCTGGAGAACCTGTGCCAGCCATCCCCAGAAGTGTCTGTGTGATTTTATAAACTCTTATCACAAAGTGTGTGTATGTCAGCTACTTGGGCAGGAACATGAAGCACTGGTTGGACAGAGAGGGTGCTGGAGATTTTAGCTTGCCCAGCTGGCTGAGATCTGGACCCTATAGCTGTGCCAGTGGGGCATCTTATTGGGGACCTGGAGAGCAAGGGAGTGACCAGCCCAGGACTGACTGTGATTCTGTGTGCTCTTAAGGGAAATTGCACTTTACTGTGTGTATTTGTTATCCTTTCCTCCTATATGAGATGCCCCTTACTGGTGTTAGTGGTGAGGATTGAGGCTCCTTGATTGCTGGTCCAGGGCACGGGTGTCACATATTAATTGTTTGGCAGTGGTGAGATATCCACCTCACATATTAATTGCTTGGCAGTGGTGAGATATCCACATCACATATTAATTGGTGGCAAATACTAATTGGCCTGTGTTGGTGTGTGTAGAGTGAATTCCTGTAGCTTGTGTACAGTGAGCTTTGAAGGTGTTTTGTACAATAAATCAGCCACGCAGTGAATACTCAGAGTTCAGATCACAATTGTTTTATTTCTTATGTTAGCTTAGTTAGTCAGGGTGAGCAGGCAGCATGTCAGCAGAGGAATATGGAAAGCTGACAAGGAGCCAACTGTCATTGATGTGCCAGGCTAGGGGACTGGTGCATGGAAACCTGACTAAGGCAGACCTGATTGCAGCCTTTGTTACAGCTTCATCAGAAAACAGCAGCCAGGAGGACAATCAGACTGGCAGTGGAGATATAATACCCTCAGAGAATGGACAGCTCAACCTTTCTGCAGAGGACTTAAAAATCCATCTAGAGCTAAAGAGACTTGAGTTGGAGGCCAGGCATATGGAAATAAAAGCAACTGAGAGACTGACGTGTCTAGAGACTGAGGAGAATGAGAAACTGCTACACCTGGAAGCCAAGGAAAAGGAAAGGCAGAGGCAGCATGACAAGGAGATGCTGACTCTTTGCCAGAGTCATGGAGGCAATGGGGAAGGGAGTAACTGGACCCCAGAAGCACAACAGGTCAGTACATTTCTTCTGCAGTTTAAAGACGGGGATAATTTTGATAGTTTCGTTCATATGTTTGAGAGGGTATGCAAACAGTATAGTGTTGACCAAAGGCTCTGGGTACGGTTCCTGACCCCCTTACTCCATGGTAAAGCTGTAACTGTATTGTCAAAAATGTCTGAATTGCATGTTTTGATTATACTGCTGTTAGAAAGCATTTGTTAGAATTGTTTAAGCTAACACCTGAAACCTATAGGAAAAAAATTTGTGTGCATAGACGCAAGGCAGATGAAAGTGTGTGTGAATATGTTGCTGAGCTGAGCACTTATTTCCATAGGTGGGTGAGTGGATATCAGGTCACCACTTTTGAAGCCTGGCAGACCTTTTGGTGATGGAACAGGCCCTTAGCACTTTGCCTGAGGACATGAGGATCTGGTTAGCTGATAGACAATGCGCTACTTCCGATGAGTTGGGAAAGAAGGGAGACCTATACCTGGCAAGCAGGGCAGCCCTGTACAGGAAAAGGACCCCCAGTACTGCTCATGCATCTAAAGGAACCCATGGTGGGCAGCCCAGACTGCCCCAACAGAATCTGCCAGTAGCAGGGGAAGCCACTAGTCCAGGTACACATCCAGGAGCTAGAGTCAAATGGTTTGAATGCAACCAGTGGGGCCATGTGGCATACAGATGTCCATGGAGGCAAGGTGGGGAACAAGAGGTGAGGGAGCCAGTAAGTGGGAAAGGCATAATGGCAATCGTAGATTGTCTTGAGACAAAGGGGGTACCGAACTACCATCATGCAGACTTCCTGATCAGGAAGGATTTGGATGAGACAGTACCATATGCTTATGCAGTTACACGCAGTCAGGCTAGAAGACAAGCATGTGGGTCTGGTAGCCTGGGGGAGACCCAGACAGACTGCATACTTGCAGCCAAGACTGGAGAGGTGGTTACTTCAGGGAGGGAGCTGCTCTGTGGTAGTGAGACCGAATGTGAGCCACAGCTGCTTGTGGGTACTGATGTTCCCTTGGACAGAGAGACTGCAAAGGTAGAGGTGAGTAGTAGTACCCAGGCTGACAGTGAGGCACCACTGTCAGAGGATACCAGACTTCCTGTGGAAGGGGAGCTGGGAAGAGTTACAAGGAGAGCATTGAGACAGACTCAGCTCTCAGACCCTACATTGCAAGCCCTGAGGCAGGTAGCTAGGGAGGCACCTGATTCTCAAGGAAAGGGGGAATCTTTATACTGGGACAAAGGGTTACTATACAGAAAGTGGACCCCTGAGGGAGGGCTAGAAGGTGAGAGAGTACAGCAGTTGGTAGTGCCTAGAGCCTACCATCTGGCACTTCTAGCCATAGCCCATGATATTCCCTTTGCAGGTCATATGGGCATAAAATGTACAAAGAGGCATATTATGCAGAACTTCTATTGGCCTGGTATTTCCAGAGATGTAACAGGGTACTGCAGGACCTGTGAAAATTGCCAAAAGGTAGGCAGGGCAGGAGACAATGGGAGGGCTTCTTTGATGTCTTTGCCTGTGATCAAGGAGCCATTACAGAGAGTAGCTATGGATATTGTGTGCCCTCTGAGTACCCCAGGTTCCACAGGGAAAAAGTATATCCTAGTGGTAGTGGATTAGGCTACACGATACCCTGAGGCAGTGGCTTTGTCCTCCATTGAGGCAGAGACGGTGGCAAATGCTTTGTTAGAGATTTTCAGCAGGGTAGGTTTCCCAAAAGAAATATTGACTGACAGAGGTGCCAATTTCATGTCAGAGCTGCTGGCTTGTCTGTGGAAGTCCTGTGGGGTGAAGCACATGAAGACCACCCCCTACCATCCCCAGACTATTGGTCTTGTTGAGAGGTTAAACTCTACAATCAAGTCCATGCTACGGGCATTTGCAGATCAGTTTAAGAGGGAGTGGGACAAATATTTACCCCATCTGTTGTTTGCTTACAGAGAAGTTCCCCAGGAGTCCACAGGTTTCACACCCTTTGAGTTGCTGTATGGGCATAGGGTGAGGGGACCTCTAGATTTAATTTTGGATGAGTGGGAAGGTGAATGCGAGTCTCACAAGGAGTCTGTTGTGGCATACGTCCTAAACCTCAGGACAAGGCTCAGGGAACTCATGGGCTTGGCCCAGGAGAACCTAGCAGAAACCCAGCAACAGAAAAAGGTGTGGTATGACAGGAATGCTCGAGCTCGAGAATATGCTGTGGAGCAGCAGGTAATGGTTCTCATTCCTGTCAGACACAACAAGCTACAAGCAGCTTGGGAGGGACCCTACAAGGTGGTAAGAAAGGTAAGTGATGTTAACTACATGGTGGAACTGCTAGGCAGAAGGCAGGGACACAAATTGTACCATGTTAACATGATGAAACCTTACCATGATAGGGAGGCCTTTGTGCTGAGCATTTGCAGTGGATTGCAGGAGGAGTCTGAGGGAGATCTGGGGACTGATCTCCTCAGTGAGGCTCGGGCTGACACCTCAGTGGAAAGGGTAGCAATGTCCCAGCAGCTATCTCCCACCCAGGTTCAAGAAATCCGAGCAGTGTTGCTGAAATTTGGGGACATGTTCACTGGAAAACCAGGGTACACGCACCAGGGGCAGCACCAGGTGGATAGAGGACCCCAAAGGCCTATTAGCCAGGCCCCTTACAGAGTGCCTGAGAGAGTCAAACAGACTCTGAGGGAGGAGGTACAGGAGATGTTGGAACTAGGGGTGATTCAAGAGTCCAAAAGTCCCTGGGCCTCCCCAGTGGTGCTGGTGTCAAAGAAAGATGACAGCACCAGGTTCTGTGTGGACTACAGGAAATTAAATAGTCACACAGTGTCGGATGTTTACCCCATGCCTAGGACAGATGAGGCCCTAGAGCAGCTGGGTGGGGCTAAGTATCTTACAGCCATTGATCTTACCAAGGGTTACTGGCAGGTGCCCTTGACTCCCAGTGCTAGAGAGAAGTCAGCCTTTGTGACTCCTTTTGGCTTGTATAAGTTCATAAAGATGTCCTTTGGGATGAAGAATGCCCCGGCAACTTTCCAGAGGCTAGTAGATCATATCCTAGCAGGAGCAGGAGGGTTTGCCCTTGCTTACTTACATGATATTGCCATCTACAGCCATTCCTGGCCAGAGCACCTTCAGCATGTCAGGGAGGTGCTGGGCAGATTACAGAGGGCAGGGTCAACCATTAAGCCGAGCAAATGTCAGGTGGGTATGGCAGAGGTCTCCTACCTAGGACATAGAGTGGGGAGTGGTAAGATAAGGCCAGAACCTGCCAAAGTGGAAGCCATTCAGGCATGGCCTGCACCTGTTACTAAAAAGTAGGTTAGGGCATTTTTAGGGACAGCAGGGTACTACAAAAAGTTCATCCCCAGTAATAGTACCATAGCTGCTCCCCTCACAGACCTGACAAGGAAGAACAGACTAGATATGGTAGTGTGGACCCCAGCATGTGAGCAGGCATTCCAGAAGCTGAAAGAAACTTTGGGAGGACCCCCCCCCCCCGTGTTAGCTAGTCCAGATTACAGCAAATAATTTGTTTTGCAGGTGGATGCTTCAAACCATGGGGTGGGGGCTATACTTAGCCAGATTTCTTCAGAGGGAGAAGAGCACCCAGTGGTTTATCTCAGTCTTAGGCTCCAACACAGGGAGGAATGTTATGCAGCTGTAGAAAAGGAATGTCTAGCCATAGTGTGGGCACTGCAGAAACTTCTGCCTTATCTGTATGGAAGGAAATTCACTGTTATGACAGATCACAACACTCTAATATGGTTAAACAGAGCCAGCAAAATTCCAAGTTGCTAAGATGGAGCCTGGAGTTGCAAGCATAGGATATGTCAGTGCAGCACCACAGTGGGGTTAGCAATGCCAATGCAGATAGGCTCTTAAGACAGGGAGTGGGGTAAGGAATACTCAGATAGACCTAACCGTCTCAAGCAGTGTTTCTCAAGGGTCACTTGAAATACTAGCTTGAGTTCTCTGGGGTGGAGAAGGGTGAAGAGGCTGCCAGCCTAGCCAGAAATAATTTTATAGATAATTCTATCATTAGCAAATATTAATGTAAGGCACAGGCTTGTTGTCTTAAATGGAAAAAAATGCTGTTAGATGTGGAACTGAAAAAATGAAACAACACTGCTCTCTGCTGACCACATAAAACATGTTGTGACACTTTGATCTAAAATCGGCTCCGGCCTGTCTAGATGAAGACATTCTTTCTATTGTTTTAACCAAGAGTTAAATTGCTAGATTTAAACATGCAAATGTATTTTTATTGCTTTGCTTCCTGACCAGCTGCAAAATAACAAAAGGAGATGTTAAGAATGTAACTGTAGTTTCTGTTAGCCTGGGAACCCAGGGAAGTGTGAAGAATGATGTAATGTGAACCAAGAATGTGATTTTAAAAACAGAGAGAATCAGAGGGCATTAAGCATTTTTGTCTTGACCATCCAACTCGGCACTGCCTTTGCTCTATTTGTAAGTTATCTTAGATTTGTGTTTTCTCTTAGAAATAGCTAGAAACTAGAAAGATTACACTAAATGTTTTTCTGTGATGTCAGAACTGTACTACTGAATTATTTTAAGTATTTCTTTGTGATCTCTAAACTCTTGACTAGCACTGTGTAGTAAGAAGTATTGTCTTGTGTTTTTATTATTTATTATTAAATATTTTAAAATCTTTCAACTGTGACTGTTTTGTGTAGAGATAATTTAAGCTCTTGAGTACATTGCATATTTATAGTGATTACTGGCCAAGTCACTCCAAATAAGCCTTGACTGTTTAGTCACACTTACCAATTGGATAATAATATTGCACAATAATAATTGGACACCCTTTAAAGGGCCTTTGAGTAGCTGATAAATATTACCAGAGTGGTGGCAGTGATTTATACCATATAGTCTGGTTAAAAGGGGCACAGCTGGAGAACCTGTGCCAGCCTTCCCCAGAAGTGTCTGTGTGGTTGTATAAACTCTTATCTCAAAGTGTGTGTGTGTGTGTGTGTGTCAGCTACTTGGGGAGGGACACGAAGCACTGGTTGGACAGAGAGGGTGCTGGAGATTTTAGCTTGCTCAACTGGCTGAGATCTGGACCCTATAGCTGTGCCAGAGGGGAGTCTTATTGGGGACCGGAAGAGCAAGGGAGCGATCAGCCCAGGACTGACTGTGATCTCTGTGTGCTCTTTAGGGAAATTGCACTTTACTGTGTGTATTCATTATCCTTTCCTTCTATATGAGACACCCCTCACTGGTGTTAGTGGTGAGGATTGAGGCTTCTTGATTGCTGGGCCAGGGCACGGGCATCACACCATGTCACACTGCTTAATTTGGAGATGGATTTTTTTCCACAGAATAGGTGAAAGCTGAATGACAAATGCATCGCTCCTCCTTGTCTTATATACTTGTTGGAGTAGATTTAGATCTTTGGCCCTAGTGTTAGGTGGAACATTTGATTTCCGGACAGGGTATCATTTAACACAATATGTGTGCAGGCTACCCAGGCAGTTATTATGACTTACACATATGGCATACATGTGACACATACCAACAGTTTGTGAGGGGTGACTTCATACAATAGCATCTTGTTGGTGATGCTGGATATGCCCTGGAACTGCATCATGATGCTCATAAGAAATCCACAAAATCAAACAGCCCATGGCTACAGTAGTGTACAATTGCAAAAAGAAATATTATTGAAAATGTGTTTGGAGTATTGCAGGCACACTTTCATGGATTCCTCCAGTGATGCCCTACAGTATTACCCTGGCACATGTGTAAAAACAGTGTCCATAGGTGCAGTATTACACAATATTATACTTAGGAAGCAGTTACAGCAGGGTGGTTACCTGTAGGGGCAGCAGTTCCAAGCACAACAGGCAATGAAGGCTAAGTTAGACAATAAGCTAGAGGACAAGCCAGCAGCAGAGGATGATCATGCCAGAGATAGGTAGGCAAAGAACATAGTATACAAAAGTTAAGCAGATACTCTACAGTAAAAATGATGCTTGCAAAATCACCAGGCTGTGCATAACCATGCATAGGCTAGCCAGGTTTTGCATACTCATGCATAGGCTGGCCAGGTTGTGCCTACCCATGCATAGGCTAGCCAGGCTGTGCATACCCATGCACAGGCTGGCCAGGCTGGCCATACCCATGCATAAGCTGGCCAGGCTGTGCATACCCATGCATAGGCTGGCCAGGCTGTGCATACCCATGCATAGGCTGTCCAGGCTGTGCATACCCATGCATAGGCTGGCCATGCTGTGCATACCCATGCATAGGCTGGCCAGGCTGTGCATACCCATGCATAGGCTGGCCAGGCTGTGCATACCCATGCATAGGCTTGCCAGGCTGTGCATACCCATGCATAGGCTAGCGAGGACATAGGCAATGAAAGAATCAAAGTGAAGAGCAGAGCACAATTATTATTTGCATAGGCGTAGAAGGGAGCATTGAACTGCATGTCTTCCACAGGGAAGTGTCTTATAAATGCTGAGGATTATGAAATAAAACCTGTTTTTTTTTCAAATTCAGTATTGGGATGGGGGAGTTTAATACAATACTTATTGAAAATGGCTGGTTTCAATACAGGTATGTGATGTAGTGGGAGCTTTGGTGGGGGAAGTGTGTGTCTGCAGGGACACAATCTGAGCAGTAGTTGTAGCATTGTGGGATGGTCTATTGGACAAATCCAGGCATGTGTGGCAGAGGGTTGATCATCTTATGCATGCTCCCACCCATGAGAACAAGCTCTATCAGGAGTTGTACTGGATGTAACCCTAGCTAGATGTTAGTGTGCTTCATGACCTTGAGTTATGTCTGCTATGAGGTCTGCCACTGTGATGACAGCCACAACAATGGGGATGACCACTTCTGGAAGTAGATAGTTCCACAGCAGATGTTGCTGTGGAAGTGCTAGCACTGTCATAGTACCTCAGCTCTTCATGGCTGTGTTGGCTAACATTTGTGGATGTAGCAGATGACCAGCTCTGTGGACATACCCTCATCCCTGAAAGATGAGTGAGAGAAGACAATGCACTTTCCAGTGTGTGATTGAGTCACTCCATGGAATCTCACACACAGAACATGCGCACCTGTAGGTCATCCTATGCACCCTGCTTCACCCTTACTATCTCTGCCATGACTGTGATGGTCCTAGCTTGTGCCTCCATGATGACACTACACATATGCTAGTTTGCGACCACTGACACCAACCTCATCAGGATGAAGTAATCATGTCTCCAATGAGCTCCATTACCTATCTCCTGTGTGATCCTCTCTGTCCATATGTACTAGAACCAGATTATGTTATCTGCCTACTGGAAGCCAGCGCACTTCCTTGATCAATAAGTGTCAACATTAACCAGTCCTCCCAGTGAAGTATAGGTAGCCTGGATATCTGCAGGTATAGAGGCTGTGTCCATGGTCTGTAGTGGGGATTAAGTTGTGACATTTTCTGTGTCCAACCCACAATCTCTGTACCTTTTGACTGTGCCAGATCATCCTCACCATCATTATCAGTGGCTGCTGATCCTCCACCATCAGGTGGAGGTATTTCTGCAGGGTCTATATGATATATTAGAAGTTTCAAAACTTCGAACTTCATATGTTCGACAATATATGAGTTTTAAACATCGAAAATATAATACAAAATTAAAAAAAAAAAACTTACCTTAATGCTCTGAGTGGAGGGGGCAAGCCCCCTGCACCCCACACACACCCGCTACTTAAATATACCAACTACGAGATCGCACTTCAGTGCAGAGAAGGGAAAATTTCCCATTCTGCACCGTACAGAGTCAATGCTTTTTTACCTTCGAACTTTTTAAAGTTCGATCATATGGTGCCAACCATTTGACATTCGAACTTTAAAAAGTTTGAGTAATTAATAGGGACCCGTTCTGCAGTGCTAGTACTGGATGAACAATGACCTGGGAATACACAAAATATCCAGTGTAAATATGACCCAGCAGCAAATGTATACATGTAACTGAGAGTTTTACAAATGTAAATAGGCTAAAAAATAATCCTTTATGCACATTCCTTGTGTAGATAGCTGTGGATGTTGAACCTGTAATGTACCTGTATATCATCAGCCAGCTTTAATAAGTTTTTCAGTAACAAAGGGGTAAAATGGATGTGCAGGCATTGATACACAGAAATAAGCCTACAAGCCCTGCATACCTGAGGTATCTGGGCCTGTCTAGCTCTGCCCCAACATTAGCATTGCACTGTGGGAATCTAGAGAGATTTCCTCTGTGAGAGAGGTCAGGAAGTCCTCCATCTCAATGACAGGTGGTACACTTGGTGGACCCCCACTTGTTGCTGTATGTTCCCATGCCAGGTGTTGTGTTCTTTGCTGGGTACCATATATTATATCAGTGGGCACACCTCTCAAAACCAGAAATAATGGGGGGACAAAGGCCCAAAATAGGGACCATTTTAAACATTTTTCTTATTAACTTAGAAAGTTGCTAGAATCACACTTTTTTAATTATTATGTCTTTTCTGTAGGATATGAAGTCTGAAATGGAAACATCTTTCATTCTTCAGTTTTATTTAGTGATGTCAGTCCTCATTGATTTGCCAGAAATCCACAAATTTTATGAGGAACAGACCGAAAATATGAGACAAAAAGGGCATTCTGCACAAATCTGGACAATTGAGAGGTATGTCAGTGGGCCTGCAGTGCACCATTTTGTAACTTCAGTCCTGTCCAACAAATACCTTAATGGTGGTTACAATGTCTTCACAGGCATGGTCACAGCAGGTTTGGTGAACTGCACAATGACCAAAGAGCCATCATCTATGGAGATGTAGAGGCCAGAGTAGTACTCATTCTCTGCATCTGAGAACTTGGGCTTACATGTAGATGATGTCCCAGCAGATGCATTAGTGTGTTTCTGCAGGGGATGTTTTTAGGGATTGCTCTGTTGGTGCGAAAGACAATGGAATTAACAGCCTTGTTCCTGCATGGCCTTTACAAATCTTAACACCGCCAGAATACTCCTGGACTATATAACATGCTGTTTGTACTTATGCTGACAGTCATATATCTGTATCCACACTCTAGGTTACAGCGGTCACGTAGGTTTACTGAACATGTCCCCCACAAATCAGTTACAGAACTGCAACTGACCAAGGACATGTGAATATTACTGTCACTGCTATAAATATTTTTGCTACTGAAATATTTGCAATGTATACAGCAGTAAAATGTATGTGTTTGCTCATGGGTGTCCCCCCCCCCATTAAAGTTAACAATCCTGACGCCCAGCAATGCTGATCTCAATACATCTTGCCTAGTGAGCTTAGAAATACTGACAAAGGTACATCTTATTGTCAGGAGGTTGCATTTTTGATTTCTTTTCTTGTTTACTTGCTTACACTTTGCATTTATCTTTACTTGTTATATTTGGGGGACATTTTATAACTGAAATAAAGCTCTCAGAGGTACAGCCTATATTGTCTAGTAGAGCACACCCCTGTTGCTAAACAGTAAACACACTCAGTGTAAGTGTCTAGTATCGTATTATACCACTGGGCCATGCTGTTAGCAGACAATAAACCGCACATAGCTGTGTAGATGATCCAGTGTTCACAGAACTAGCACTGACTATTTTAGAAGGAGATCTCAATATGATGTAAACTTCAAGTACAAATAGTTTTGCAGTGGGCACTAAACTTTTTTGTGCAGTATACATAAGAGCCAGGATATATTTTTCTGTCTGTGCCACAACAACAGTTACTTTATGGTTTTCTGTGTTACAGTTCATATTTACCCAGCTATTAATAGTATAATTTGTTATGCTGCTGTTGGCATTTCTACTGTACCTGCAAAGAAATGTGAATTGTGTTGAATTCTGCTTTATTTTTTTATATCTGTATGGTATCTTTAAATTGACTAAAGCTGTGTTGTGTTTGATGATGCATCACATGACATTTATATGGCTAACTCTGAAAGTACGTTAAACTTTCAATCAAATTTTCCTGTTTGGGCATGCTTTTGAACCTGTTTGTCTATGTTTTTTTAAAGTTGTTGTCAAGACAATTTCCACACCCCTGTTCAAACAGAAAAAAACATTTTTTTGCTCTATAGGCAGTGGCTGGGGTAGGGTGCCAGATAAGGGCCTCACACTGGGCTGCAAATGGCCTAGCTACTACTCTGGTTCTGTATCCCCTTATCCATTTTCTTTCACATCCTTGATTGTGTCAGAAACTCCCTTTGCAGTCTTTTCCATGCACCATGTCTGTTGTTGTGGCCCTATTACCTCCCCTACCCTCCTACCTTAATCATCCTTCTCTTACCACCTTCCACAAGTATCATCTTTGTATATATGTATCCTTGGGTTAAAAAAAAAAAAACAACAAACTCATCAACACATAGGTCTCATGAACATGTAAGGTGGCCACAAACCTTCCTCTTGCTGCAAGTGTGTTGTTGGGATCCCGTCAAATATTGTCAAGGCTTGTGCTCAACAGATGAACACTGCTACAGCTTGTACTTCCTGGCAGCTGCACCACAGTCCACACAATCTTCCTGTAGGTCCTGCTGTGGGTGTGACAAGAATCTTTCTTGAGCTGCTCAACATGCACCCTTTCCAGTGCCCATGCAGAGTTAATGAGCAACAGGGCTCATCTGGCATGAACATGGACATGATGTCTCTGAATCCCAAGGAATGTTTTGTGTGTGTGTGTGTGTGTGTGTGTGTGTGTGTGTGTGTGTGTGTGTGTGTGTGTGTGTGTGTGTGTGTGTGTGTGTGTGTGTGTGTGTGTATGTGTGTGCGTGCGCGCATGTGCGCGTTTGTGTTTCAGTTTGTGTACATGTTAAACTATATTTTCAAAAATTAAGAAAATCAAAAGATGCAGGATGCACACACACACACACACACACACACACACACACACACACACACACACACACACACACACACACTTACCCGTGGGCACAGTTCAATGTAGAAGCTAGTCCTAGAGTCCTCCCCAAGTATCAGTAACCTGATAACACTAATTACATTATGAATTAGAAATTGAGATATTTAATAAAGTTATTAACAGTGACTGTTTTTCTGCAGTATGCAGACTTCTATAAAGATAAATATGCTTCTAATGTTGAAAGACAGCCAGTGTTCATTCATCCATTCTCCGATTATTTGCTTAATTCAACTCAGGGCTATGAGCAGCCAGGTTAAAAAAAGTTCCATAACCTGGCTAAACATTTACTTTGCTGTGATATGATAAGACACCTGCACCACAGGTGAATACAGCCCAAGAATGACAATGTTGTTTGGTCACTTTATGAGTATTTGGCATTTGGTGTACTCTGCTGATGCATAATTTTTTTGCAGCCTTTAGACCCTACTGATTGCCAGCCATTAAATCTTCTCTCAGTCAACTGAGCCATTTATTTACCATATACCAGGGTCAGAGCTAACCAAAAGGGGCTGTCATTTAGGCAGCCACTGAGGCCCAAACCCCAACGCAAATATTCAGTATCATGCCATGGCCATCAGTGAATGAGTGTCACTCACTTATGTGAATGATACAACCCATCAGGGCAGCCCTGCCTTCTCTTGAAGCAAATGTTCCTTCTCTTGAAGCAAATGTTCCTGTGGGGTCTCCAGTCTCTACCAAGCATTCAACCATGGGGTTGTGCATCCCAACCATGAAGTTTCTACCCTCCCCTGATGGGAGGTGAGATGGCAAAGCCAGATCTTTCCTCTTATCCCCCATAGCATCTCCAGCAGGCACCTGAGATGTTAATCAGCTTCGGGTCACCTGGGCTTAATCCAAGTATATCAGCAGAGCTGGAATTGCTGTATAAAATGCTTAAAAATTGTTAATCAAACCTGCCATGTTTCAAAGAAAATATCAGTTTTTATTTTGCAACACTGTTCTTGTAAGACCTTGTAACTATAACAGTATCACCAATTTAAAAGGTTTTTCTGTATGCTACTGATAACTGTCTTTCGGCTTTTCCCGGTTAGGGGTTGTCACAGTGGAACTCCGGTCTGCTAATGATTGGCAGTAGATTTTTATATGCTGGCTTGCCGGGCCTAATGCACAACCTTCAACGAAGGAACGTCCATTCACGCATGTCGACACACAGAAGACGCTCTAACTGAGAATCGAACGTGCAACGTCTAACTGTGAGGCGACAATGCTACCGCAGCACCACCACCGCAGTTTGCAATTATAAATTCTTGGAAGTTTAAAACGTTGCTAAATTTTGTACTACAGAATAGCCACTTTAGTTTCAGTGTGACCTGATAAGCTAGTTGGCTGGTAGGAAGCAAAAAGCAGATGTTTGAAAAAGCTGTTACAGTCTTGGAAGTTCTAATGCATGATTGCTTGATCATAATAGCTGTATGTTTGTGAACCTGTAAGCTGCCACACAGTATCTTGTAGATTAGTGACCTCTGACATGCGCTCATCAGTAGAAATATATGTTACAGATACCTAATAAATCCATATCAACATTGCAAAATGGCAACTACCAACAGTACAAGCACATACAAAGATCAAAGAATGGTATGCCATTTCACAGGCGATGCTGGGTACCCACACGTGGCATTGTCTAATGACACCCATGAGAAATCTACAGACACAAGAGGATGAAGCATAACCTTACCCATGACCAGACTGAGGACATTTTGGAGCAAGTCCATGGGCAGCTGAAACAACATTTCCAGCATCTAGCCACCTCAGGTGTAAGACTGCAACATACCACCAGAAAAACTAGCCATATTGTTCTGGCATATAGCATACTGCAACCTGCTGGGTTCTGTTCTAGGTCCTTTATTGTTCTCCATTTCTAATTCAATAGGGAGAACTCACTGGGGAAGGGGCAATACTGATAATGCCTATCTTTGCCTGTCCTTCCCTGAAGACATGATGTCCATACTGAATATACTCAGTAAAAACCTGGAACACCTGAGCTTAATGTAAGATCAACAGGATTTTTTTAGGAAATACCACTTACTGCCCAAAAAACTAAATTAAGTATTTAAGTTGCTAAAGACATGTTCTTAGATATTAGCAGAAGAAAATCATATTTGCACCTTTACATCTGAGCTGTGTCATTGTTGCACAAATAAACAGATAACTTTGACAGTCCACAAAGATATGTGTAACTTCCTGTGGTGATAGTTTGAAAGAGTAACCCTACTGCTTTATTAAGCCAAATGGAGTGGGAACTTGGTGAATAACAATACCTCCATCAGTGACTGGCACCATCGTTGACATGTATCTGTCAGATTTGAAACTACTTTGCTAGTGCACTGGTGGGCAAAATAGGAAACATATGAAATTAAACTAGCCAAAATCATTGAAAAATGTATTCATACACAACCCCTAGACTACCCAGTAAGTAATAACATGCTCTCTAATACTCAACACGGTTTTATACCCAAACACAGCATCACAACTGCATTAATACGTTTTACCAATACCATCAAAGAAGTCAGAAACAATGGCCAACTGGTATTTTCTGTTTCCCTCGACATGTCTAAGGCTTTTGGCATGGTGTCACACCAAAAAATACTTACAGAAATAACCTTCTTAAATCCCTCTCAACCTGCTGTAGCCTGGTTTCTTGGTTATTTAACAGATTGACAATAAGCAGTTAAGTGGCAAAATGACCCCTCTACCTTGCTGCCTGTCTCAGTGGGGGGTGCCACAAGGGTCCATACAAGGCTCACTGCTATTCACTATTTTCACCAACAAGTTCTGCCCTGCCACACATCTAGCCACTATAGTACAATATGCTGATGGTTCCACCCTGATCTGCTCAGGCCTATCCCTCCCAGCACTCCTAGAAAATACCCCAAAATCTTTCACTGATATAGAGAACTTTCTCTCAGAATACCAACTAATACGTAATCTAAACAAAAAAAAAACAAAAAAACAAAACAAATGCTATTCTCAAATCATAAATCAAACAACCACACCCCCCATTTGTGAGCTTCTCCTCCAATAAAACCAAAATTGAACCTGCTGAACATACAAAACTCATTGGAGTAACAATAGATCATGATCTAAAATTTGACAAACATCTAGCTTTCACCATCAAAAAGGTCCATGTGAAACTTGGCACCCTATACAGATCCACGCCATATCTTGCTAATCCCACCCGACATGCTATAGCCAGAACATGTCTAATATCCACCCTCCTTTACGCCTCCCCCATTTTCACAAATCTAAGAAAAACTGATAGAAACAAATTGGAGACATGCTATAATAAAACAGCCAAATTTGCAGCACTCCACCCATCCAGAACTTATCACTGCTCTGCCCTACACATACTAAATTGGCTTGAATTGCCCAATCTGCTATCCCTGAACCAATTAACCATTGCCCACTCCCTACTATACTAACCTGACTTCTGTCCTGCACTCAAAAACTTTAATTCTACCATACTCTAACTCCAGAACTCTGAGGTGCTCCGACAAGTTCCTACTAAAAGTCATAAAGTCAAACAACAGCTTTGGAGACTCTGTTCTCCAATCCGATATTTAAAAAAATGGAATTCAGTACCACAAAATATGAGAAATACCTCTAGCAATGTCAGATTTAAGACACTTCTCAGGGATCACCTTACCAGCAACTGGCTATACTCCTGTAATACTCCAAGCTGAGCTCACACTACTTCCTTCCGAACTCTAGTCTCCTTTTTTGCTGCTCATTTCTTCTCCTTAGTGCTCTTAACCTTGCACACCAAGCAATCTCTCTGCTTCTCTCACCCTTTTCTCATCTCTTCCCTTATCTAACTCGCTTCACTTTTTCTTTCCTTCTTTGGTCTCATTCTTACTCTGCTTACTCCCCTACATCCTATTAGTTATTTGCTTCCCCTGGAATTAGCACAAATATTGACTGTAGCTGAATCTTATATGTACAAGAATTGTAACTACTGTCTGCTGTTTTGTATTCACAATACCATCCTCCAGCTGAATCCTGTTTTTTAAAAAAATATAAATAAGAAAAACATTTAAAAAAAAGAATGTTTTTATTGAGTCACTCTAAACAGTAAAAAATGAGGAAGAGTGAAAACTTTGCAAACGATACACAGACAAGCTGATTTCAGAAAAGCTTTCAAGGTTGGGTTTGTTGATTCCAGTACATGGTTAGCACAATCTGTCTTTGTGGTCCTGTCACATTTTTGTGGGTGTGTTCCTTACCGCTGAGAAGGAGTGTTTTTTCTGATCTCTCATGAGAACATGACAGAACCACAAAGCCAATTTCATTAGAAAACATTCTTAAATAATAAATAATAAATAATATTATGTTCATTATTGTATTCAGAGATACCTTTTGATGTTTTTAAGTTGACAAAGAAAGGCCTTACATTTTTTGCATTTTAAATAAACATGAGTAATAGTACCATAAAACATAGTTTTTCTTTCATGTTTTGCTTATGTGTACATTCTAATTATTTTGTAAATGAAAAAATATCTTGACAAACAAATGTGAATAAAATCAAAGATGACAGCAGGGTGAACAACAAAGTTATCTGGTATAACATTATGAATAAAATGATGTTAGTTGTACATCTAAATGTCCCATAATAATTTCAAGAATGTGCAAAAACACTTCTAAGGTTGTTTTATACTTTATTTTATTAAACAAATGAATGCGGATAACCCCCCCCAAAAAAACACACAGCTGTTCGAGTGCATATATTTACAGCCTACAAAGTAAATGGTTTAATTTATTCTACCACTAAGATTATTGTTAACTAAGCAATTTTGAAGAAATACTGTTTGTACTCTCTTCTACACTCTAGCTACAGTGTGTTTTTATAGCTGTCCCTGTTAACTAAATTAAATACATAACATCTAACTATGCAATAACTCATTCATCTTGTACAGTTGCCTGTAGCATCTTACCAGCTTGGTCTCAGCTGTGGCTTTGACATCTGTGAGGTTAATTGAGGACTTGAGTTAAAAGTCAGTTTCACAGTCATCAGCTGTATGGAACTTCCCCTTATCTTTCTAAGCAAAAATAAAAAATAAAAATAATAATAATAATACTTCTGTATTCTGCACCAGAGCTAAAAGTTTGAATTAATCAGTCCCTTGTAATTTTAAATTAATTTTATTTTCTGTAAACATAATGCAGTAAAGCTGTATGCCCTTCACCTGTGTTTTTGCAGCAGCTGTGTGTGTGTGTGTGTGTGTGTGTGTGTGTGTGTGTGTGTGTGTGTGTGTGTGTATATGTGTGTGTGTCATATCTCACAACCTCTTAATGCAATAAATCTGGACAAAGCCTGACATAATGGGGGGCAGAGGCCCAAAAATACGGACACATTTTAAATATTTCTCTTATAAACTTAGAATGTTGCTAGCATAACAGATTTTGTGTGTTAGCTTGCATTTTCTGAAGGATATGAAATCTGAGACTAATGGTTTGTCATTATTTAATGACTTTAATCCTTAGATCATCCAAGTGATTTGTCAAAAAAACACACTTTTTATGAGGATCAGACCAAGAATATGAGACAGAAAGCTGGGCATTCTGCAAAAATCTGCACAGTTGACAGGTGTGGCGCATGTGTATATGACTGTGTTTGTGTGTGTGCACTAGTCTGTATTAGCAAGACAGAGGAAAAAAACTCAGAGCAAAGCTAGGTGTTTTTTCCACTATCTCTCTAATGACAGAGAGGCAATATTTTACTTAAAGAGTAAAACATTGTCCCTCTGTCATTATTAGAAAGCTTTTTATTGAAGTTAGCTTTGTGAGACAGAACCACAGAAGCATTCTAATAATAAGAATTGTTCAAACTGTCTACTATTTGGTATCAACAATTCTATCTTGTAAATAGTTCTTATGTGTAATTGTATATTGCAATTGGAATGTATATTGCATATTGTTGCATTGTGTTCATCTCCTATGAACTTTTGTTATCCCTTTTTCTTTTCTTCTTATTTTACTGGAGCTTTCCTCGGGCCTCCACTGAAAACGGGCTACTAAGCCCATTTGGACACTCCTGGTAAACAAATTTAAAGTAAATAAACAAAAAATATATACAATACATTAAGCAAACAAAAGGAAATAGTTAAAAAAAGATTGTGATTAATGATGTGCTGGTGTTACAATATGTAATGGGGCTTTACCTCTCAACTTCTTACAGCAAGAAATCTGGACCAATTCATAAATAATAGGGGACAAAAGCCCCAAAATAGGGACACTTTTTAAATATTGCTCTTACAAACTTAGAAGGTTAATAAAATAACATGTTTTGCATCAACATATGTTTTCTGAAGGGTATAAATATCTGCCATAATTTTCTGACTTCAGTCCTCAATGATTTGTAAGTGATTTGTCAGAAAAACACAATTTTATGAGAAACAGACCAAAAATATGAGGCAAAAATGACATTCTGTGGAAATCTGGACAGTTGATAGGTGCTTATGGGGCAGTTCCCCGCCCCCCCCCAAATCAAGTTTAATTTTTTTCTGAAATTAATTAGTTCATTTAACAACTAGTAGGATATAAGGAGGAGGAAACCCTCCTCTTACACCCTTTATCGACAGCAGTTCACAACACAAGTAAATCTTGTACTGCATAAAAAAGTGTTGTGGTTAATGAACCACTGTTATTGCAGAATGAGGTTGACTGCCACTCCCCTTAATCCCCTCTGACTTAATTTACATTTTTAATTTCAAAACAATTGGGAGTTAAGAGGTGAAAGCCCCCTTACATGTAGTAGCAACAGCAGTTCAGTGACCACAATATCTATGTTTTTTTGGAAATGCAGTATTTACATTCCATGTAATCAACTGATACTTTTACATATCAGGACTGAAGAGGGGCTGCCACCAATTTAACTTAATTTTTCTATTTAAATATTTTCTGGTAAATAACTAATTACTTTAGAAACTAGCTTGGGGTTGATGGGATGTCAGCCTTTTTATATGTATTAGCAGCAGTGTGTTAAGCATGATAATGTAAGAAAAATATAAAACATACATAGCAATGAGTAACTGGACTTAATTAGATGTCTGCTTGTTTTAATATTCAGTGTTTCTAATAACAAATGAATGTAGAAGATTTGTATGCACTTGTTTTGCTTCTGTCAGTGTTTTCATTAATCACTGATGGAAATAAATGTGTTACTTTACATATTCTGATGTTTTATGCTTCTTTTGGTATTTTTATTTGATTATGTTAATTGTATATCGCTTAATTTGTCAGTCGGTAGGTATACCTTCAGGTAGTATTTGGAAAGAGCTGGGTGCCATTTGCTACTATGAATCCTACTGGCTGCTTTTATGTACTATTACCCTTTCCACTCCATTTCTCTCTCCCCTCCCACTTAACCTTCTGTTGAATTCAGTTGCCAGTGCAAGTGAACCTACTGCTTTTCCAAATGGTTTTCTGTATGTGTCTGTGGTGGTGCATGCTTGTGTGTATGTGTGTGTGTGTGTGTGTGTGTGTGTGTGTGTGTGTGTGTATCAACATTTTTACTTAAAACTGATAATATGGCCATTTCTTCCTATCAGTTTATAGTTGTAAATTCATTTTCAAATCCAGAACTTCCTTAGCATACCAGTGGCAGATTTTGAATTTATTGCACACAATTACTGTCTAGCTGAAACTAGATAATCATAAAACAATGGCAGGAAAAGAAACAGACAATTTGTAGACTGGGACCATAGCTCTAAGCATGTATTTATTTCTTGCAATGTATTTTGCAGTGCTGATTCATGTTAACAACATAATAGTTCCATTACAATACCTCATGCATGCGCCAGTTACAGATGATAACAAAAATCCTGTTTTACATCATGACACATGACTGTCCACCAACCCACCCAGGCATTTTCTAACAAAGCTTTTTGAATGCAACTAATTCAGTAATTTTAGTTCCTGTATTTTGTTGATGGCCGATCTTTAGTCATTAATGCTACAGTCTGTTTCTGATAAAATTCTGCATTCAACAATGACAAGTGTATGTGTGTGTGTGTGTGTGTGTGTGTGTGTGTGTGTGTGTGTGTGCACGCGCGCGCATGTGTGTATATGTGTGCATGTACATTTGTGTGTGTGTGTGTGTGTGTGTGTGTGTGTGTGTGTGTGTGTGTGTGTGTGTGTGTGTGCATGTGTGTGTGTGTGTGTGTGTGTATGTGTGTGTGTGTGTGTGTGTGTGTGTGTGTGTGTGTGTGTGTGTGTGTGTGTGTGTGTGTGTGTGTGTGTGTGTGTGTGTGTGTGTGTGCCTTTTAGCTTGCTCCAGTTTTGTTGTTGATCCTGGTACTACTCCATTTTTGAATATGTACTGATGTCTTGGGTTACTCACCATAATCTGGTGTTTAGCTAGAAAAAAGAAAATGTATTTCCTTTCTCAAGCAGTGTTACCACATGCCAGGTCTTCATCTTAGTAGTTAAGAACTCATGTTTTCTAGCAGGAAATCCAATTTTGTTAAATGCTGTTCACTTATTAAGAATCTTACCCAGTACTCATGCATTTCTGAATGAAGTTGTTCATAGGTTCATAGGTGTGTACTAGGCTAATAGCCCTGGAGCCTTTACAAGCCTAGCCCATAGGATTACCCTAGCATTGTGCCACTCGACCTTAGTTCCTAGTGCCTCTGTCGAGTAGAGCTACTGGAGTGATCCCCGGAGTGAGTTTTCTATTTCCCATCCCCTCATCAAGATTTCTCTTGAAGAGAGCCAGTGAGGTGCTCTGCTTGACAAAGTCTATTCCGTAGCATGGGCAGTCTCTGGGTTATGAACCTGTCCCTCCAGCATGTTCTGTTGATTGTATTTTGTGTTCAGTGGACTACCATCGATGTGGTAATTCAAGGGAACTGGGTTTTTCCCAAGGGGGGTGACGGCACATTTTTTGGCATTGAGCTTAAGGCCATGGTTCTGACACCAGTCGGTCCCATTGAGGCCTTTCTGTAGGATGTCAACATCACTTGGGGAGTTAGTAATAGCTCCCAACTTTGCAATCATTGGAGAAGTTTGTCAGCCAGATTCCCTTCATGTTGGCCTGGACTTAAGAGAATTAGATACCAAACAGTAGAGAACCCAGGACCGAACCCTGTGGGACTCCACTTGTGACTGGTCGATAATAGTTTGTGCTCCATCTTACTTGTCTTTCATTTACATTTTCCCTGGGATTCATTAAACTACGTGCAGGAATAGTGCTATTCCTTCACGGAGTGGATCAGCCAGTACAGCACAGCAGCATGCATTGCATATTCATGAAGGTGCACTGCTGTATAACCTGCATGGGCACGATCCGTGAACAAGTGCAGCGGACATGTCCAAGCATTGCTTGCACAGTAAACATGCCCCCTGCACTCAGGAAGTGCCGTATGGCACTTTGAAAAGGAAAACAGTGTCCGCGGACACTGCCAGCATACCCCCAACTGAACAGATATCTGCAGAATGTCCAGATTTGTGTCCTGTCATTAAATAATGACAAACATGAGTGTAAGACCCCACATCCCCCAAGTAAGTCATGCTCATGCAAAACCTATTAGTCATCAACATCCCAAGTTTGTAAGAGCAGTATTTAAAATCTGTCATCTTTGCCCTCCCTTCATGTTAGACTTTGTCCACATTGTATGCTGTCAGAGGTGGAGAGGTATGACTGTTAGCTATGTGCACATCCCTAAACTAATAAAAATTAAACAAATAACCACTTTTTTTCAGTCCCCACTAATGTTTAAGCATAGCTCAGTGGGTGTGTGCGTCATGCAGCTGTATATAGCATAGCTTATACATCCAAAGGAGCTAAATAGAAATATGCATCCAAAATTCTCAAAGTGAAATAGCATAGTGGTTAGAGTTTTGGCTTAGCATGTGGTCATTCACAGTTTGACCCCCCCAATGCTGTCCATTCATTTTTATGAGTGAAAACAGCACTAAAAGTATCTTTTTTCATAAATAGGTAGTGAATAATATATTTGTTAACCAAAGTAGTGTAGCAGATCCAAATGTGAGGTGCCAGTGTAGTACAGATGTGAAACCCCCATATAAACACAAGTGTCCCATACGGTACAACCACAAAAGAATATAATGTAATGAAAGCACATAGGGGATATTATGGAAGGGAAACATACATATCATAAGTTGTCATTAAGAAGGAATCAACCCCATAATCCTGATAGTCTATAAAATGAAAGCTGAACAACACTAAATTGTGCTCAGCTATGCTTAGCCGGAGTAAGCATTGATTAACTTTGTATGCTTAGCAATAATTAGAGTAGCTAAACGGATTTGCACACTGGTAAGCAATGCTCTACCCCTTTAAGCAACGCTTATCTGTGCTAAGTGAGTTTACCCATCGCTTAGCTTAGCTCAGCATATTCACACTTGGCCAATCAGGGTAAAGGGTGGGAATCCAGCCCTATTTAAACCCCGCAGGTGGGAATACAACCATAATCAGTTGTAACTGATCACTGCAGGCACTATGACTGGTGTTGGTGAAGGTGTATGCTTTCGAGAGCAGTGTTGGGGCATTCAGGAGTCCAGGGTCATGGTTGGATCCATGTAAAACACCATGAAGGGAGACTGCTGTAGGACCAGTACCAGGGCTCTCAATACAAAGCAGAGGCCTGGGACTGTCTCGCAAGTGACCTCACCAGTACTACTGGTATCCCTCAGACTGTTAAGCAGGTGTGGCATCATTATGCTCACCTGAAGCGTAGGAAGAGGGACCTCTTGGACCAGTGGATCCAAGATGCTCGGGTACAGAATATCCCAGCAGTGTGTATCTGTATCAATTATTGTGTAACAAAGTCCAGCCTAAGTATTAGATGGATAGGTATACATAAATGTTTCTCTATCTCTTGTACAGCTGTAGATGAGACAGCTGCAAACGTGGACATTCATGCCAGCAGGCTGCTAAAGCTGCATCACGAGGCTGGTGAGTACAAATCTAGCTTGCAGTAGCCAGGGAAAATAAATAGAAATGTGTATTGTTTGTACTGAATAAATATGATATTAGCAGAGTAATACTGACGTACAGGATATATATCAATAGAAGTGTCAGTACCTGTCAATAAAAATCAAAACCCGAGACTATTGTGTTTACTTTGCTATGTGGTAGTATGAATCTGAATGTGTACCAGTTCTGCATAGAAACTATGGCTCTGACAGCATTAATTAATTGAGGCTTATCTGACAATGATTGTGGAGTTGTAAAACAGATTAACTATAAGAAATGTTCCCTGCACCAAGATCTGATCCCTGAATAGTAATATTGTGTTAACCATTGTTTTCCATACTGTATAATATGTGAAGGTATGAATACATAGTATAAGAACTATCTGCCATGCATGAATGTCAGAATTAGAAAGTAGATTGTCCAAACAAGAGAGTATTATGCAGAAATCAGTCAAGAAAAAAACAACAGTTCCCCAATACCTCATTGTAATGAAACACAACCTTGTTGTACCTTTTTGCACAAACAGGCATGGTTCGAAACCCGGGACTGGTATTAAGCTGTATGCATAATATCACCCAGGAATATATGAATATGTGTAGAAATAGTTGGGTATTGTTAGCAGAAATTTCTTCCACAAGTCCACCAGGCAAGAAAAGGTATAAATGAGCTGCAAGAAGGTTCTAATTACAACACCCACTGCCCAACCCCAAGGCTGCAAATGACAGCAAGATAAGTACATACACCAAGTAGTCTCCTCCAAGAAATGGCCCCCAAGTGTCACGCTGTCACAGCTAGTGGTCACTGCTGCCAACACCCAGGGTGACCGATAGAATTTAAGGTGAAGTATGGCAGTAGCTCATGCACACAAAGACACACACACACACACACACACACACACACACACACACACACACACACACACACACACACACACACACACACACACATAATATGAGTGCACATATTTAACCTTGACTATGTAAATATGGGTAGAAACAGTCAGGTAGGGTTAACAGTAATTTCCTCCACAAGTCTGCCAGGTAAGAAAAGGTATAAATGAGCTGTAAAAAGGCTGTAATTACACACTGTGTACAAACATACCACTGCCCAACCCAAGGCCATAGGTCGATGTAAAGTGTGTTATATTGTTCTACAAATATTTATACATTTAATTATTAATGTTCCCTGTTCAAATACTATCATTGGTGGCATGTTGCTATCAGGGTAATATGCATGCTGTTATAATGTCCACTGTGGTTCCATATAGGCATGTGTTCTGTTTGCTATGCAACTGTTTCAAATCTGTTGTTTTGTTTTAATGAGAACACCCATGCATGCTGTTATAACGAATCCAGGAATGTTGTTCATGACTAACCAACATATGTTGTAAAACCTCAACACCATAGCATGTCTGGGAAAGCCGATCCCAGTGGATCCGCCTGTCCCATCTCAACTGGCCGTGGCACCGGGCCCCAGTTGGACCCAACTGGGGACCTCCTCATCTGCTGGTCCTGCACCACCTTCAGGTGGAACCGCCTCAGGGGGTGGGGCCCGTCCCCCCCCGGGAGCAGGCACAGATGGGACATCATCACCAGTCATCAGGTCCGGGGATTGGTGCATTGCAAGCTTCAAAAGGAGTTCAGAGATCAGCTATGCAGCCTGCCCCTCTTGCACAGCACCCAGCACAGCCGCCCTTAGGGCCATGAAGGCACATTGGTGGCTGCACATGGGTGAGGACCTCAGTCCCACTGTATCCATTTGGGGGCTTGTGGGGGTCCAATTTCCAACCACCCTCCCCGTTCAAGGTGTCCCCCCACATGTGTCATGTACCTCTACTGTCTGCTGTCTTGTCTGTCTTCCTACCCAACCAACCTCCCCAAATATACCTACTATCCTTCTCCAACATCCCATTCTCACCTTATAAGAAAAAAAAAAAAGGGCAATCTGTTCCCACAAAAAATGTCGCCCCCATACATAGCTCACACACGTGTCCACTGGATGTATGTAATCTGGTCTAATTGGCTTAACAACACATTACTGTTGTCCTCACCCCTCTCTCAGGGTTTGAGGGTCCAAATTCACCTCCAGATTCTGTACAAATGCACAGCTGTTGCTGTATCAGAAATGGGCAGCTATGGACCTTCCCTACACCTGTCCTGCACATCCCTAGCTATCTTTCATATTGTTTTTCCCTCTGTGTGCCCCCTTTTTCACCACTTTCCTATCACCCCTTTTTCTTTTCTTTTAAAGAAATTAGCACGGGGTAAGTGGGAGTAAGCAGCAGTAAGTGGCAGTAAGTGAGTTTGCGTGATGCTAAGCAATGCCTACACAGGTTAAGCAGTTTCCCATTTAACCATGTGTTGGCATCACTTACCACTGCACAAATCCACACAAACCCGCTTATAACTGCTTAAAACTGCCTTAATCACCCTGTCTCCATCAGCCACTGTTCTGCCAAGCAACAAAATAATCAGCCCCTCCAAGTCTTGAACCCAGGACCCTGTACACCATAGTCAGCGCAATTTACCACTATCCCATCTGAGTTGTAAAAATGAATGCTGTTTTTTCAAATATATCATTCAGTACAGGTATAAAATAGTAGGGTGCAAACACCGTGGAATCAGTCATGTTTAGTATATATAAATATACACATATAGATGTGTATGGTGATAGATAAATATTAAAAAGTATATACATCAGATATATGGAGCTATACATATAAAACAAATATGTTCAGAATATATACACATATATATTGTTATATAAACATATGCATAGATATCAAAAAGGAATATATATATATATATATATATATATATATATATATATATATATATATATATATATATCAGTATAGATATATCTAAAAGAAATATATATATATATATATCAGTATAGATATATCTAAAAGAAATATATATCAGTATAGATATATCTAAAAGATATATATATTTATATGCCCATAACATGTAGTGGAGTATACCTCTGTACTTTGTAATGCAATAATTCTAGACAGAAGCTGTCAAAATGGGGGGACAATGGTCCAAGAACAGGGACATAATGTACGTACTGCAGTTATAAATGTAGAATGTTGCTACAGTAACAGAGTTCGTGCCAGCATACATGTTCAGAAGGATGTGAGTTCTGGAACTGAAATGTATGTCATCATTTATAGACAGAAATTCTCATATCATCACAGTGATTTACCACAGAAATGAAAATAACGATTCTGTGGAACAGAACATACATATAAGCAATAATCCTGAACAGTCTGAAACAATCTGGCCAGTCAAGAGGTATGCTCAAAACCTCTTAGTGCAACAAATCTGGACCAAGGCTGACCAAAGGAGGGTGTAAAGCCATGAAACTGGGAACACATCACAAATACTGGAGTAGATAAGGTGACACAGTTGGTGCAGTAACACCTTTCTGTCTGTTGTACCATGTATTGACTGGAATAGCCCAAGTCCAAAACCATATTACTCTCCACTACTCACTGACAAAAATCTTCACATCATCCCACTGATGTGTCAGACATACACAACACATATGGGAGCCAAGCAACTGTACATCTGATAAATATCGGGACATAACATCACAGTAGGGGAAACTACAATGAGCTGCTAGGCATGTCACCAAGTACTGTCTGAACTACAGGCAGACTGACACAACACACACCCAATTTTGCTATGGGGGAATACATGCAATTGCATATATATCAGGCACTACAGGGATGTAACAGCACTGACCAACAGACACCAGCATTAAAGTGCATACCCATAACCAATCTCACCACATTCAAAGTGACATACTGGTAAGCCACAGGAGCAGTAGAGTATATGGACTGTGTGAACAAAATCATCAGCATGTTTGCCACTCACACACTACCCGTATATATCTTGGCCCAATTCACAGTGTAGTCTGACACCTGACTGTGGTATGGGACATGTCTCAGTCTGCCCCTACAAACATATAAAGCTGATAGAGCACCAGAAGCTGGAGCAGCATGCAAATTCAGATAGAAAGGGGCCCTCAGCACTTACATCTGCCCCCCTCCAAATAACACATTCATAATACACTGCTAAACAATCCTGACAGTCTGTCAACAATTGCCAGAAATACACAGTCCTTTCAACCATATAGACTCCCACAGAACATCCAGGCTTCATCGTTTTATATAAGGCCTTCTACACATAACATGTCTGGCAGTCTGATAAATCACTGGGATGATATCTGGAATGAAGTCACTATATATTGATATACTATACCTATCCACCTCTTACAGCATGACATCTGGACAAAGCCTGACATACTTGGGGGCAGTGGTCCAAACACAGGGCCATTATTGGCATATTGCTGTCATAAACTGAGAAAGTTGCTGGTGTAACAGGGTTGTTGTAACATATCTGTACTGAGGATATGTAGTCAGAAATACACATGGATGTTGCCATTTATTCCTCCCAGGCAAGGAAAAGGGGCAACGCCCACATGAAGGAGTGTATTTCCATGGTATTGGGTATGGGAATGATACCACAGCTGTTCCACATGCAATTAGCAAGTGGGGACTCCAAATGGTGCACAGGCCATGAGCTGCTCATAAGCATTACCTACTCATGAGCATTACCTACTAAAGGCTAGATGCTGCCTATACACAACAGATGTATATCCTAATCTGTCTGAGAGAGAGAGAGAGACAGACACACACACACACACACACACACACACACACACACACACACACACACACACACACACACACACACACAGAAACAAACAGACACACACACACACAGAAACAGACACACACACACACACAGAAACAAACAGACACACACACACACACACACACACACACACACACACACACACACACACACACACACACACACACACACACACACACACACACACACACACACACACACACACACAACTCACTGAGACTGATGGAGTATACCAACTGAATTGAAAACAAAAAAAACACAGCTATGTCAAACAATTAAGCCTGTAAGGAATGTATAGGGGTCATGTAAAGGTGGAAAATAGGAAATTCAAACAATATTATGTCTCAACAACACAAGCTGTACAGATATATTGCTGAGCAGAACCTATGGCCATAGTAAATGTGTCTGTCTGCAGTGACATAGAACACAGCTCAGGGCCCAGAGTCACTCCAGCTAACTATGAGTACAAATTGGGCACATGCACAAAGGGCAATCACAAGGCCATCTTCACATGTCTGCAGTCTCAGAGGCACCAACCCAACCCACCCTGTAATGGTGGTCAATCACAGCACATACACACACACCATAGCTACAGCAAACCTGCTGCAGCCCGGTTTAGGGCAAGCATCACCACCCTGGATCACCATTAGTATAGGTGGATATGCACAGCACAAGCACCCTTCCCTCATCATCATGGATCAGGTGCAAACTGCCTAATTAAAGTTAACAAAAGCATGCACCCTTGAGGCCTGATAACATTCCTGTCTGCATCATACATGAACCCAGGCATATGCTTCCAGCTCCATTACACACTGTATGCAAGCAAAGCCCAAGCACCATTGACATCCCATCTGCAAGGAACATGGCCACTGTCATCCCTCTACACAAACTTGAATGATGAATGGTAGTTTATGCAATGTACTGGCCCTCATTGGGGGGAACATGACACATCAGGACCAGGAGTACAATGCATGTTCATACAGTGCTGCCAGGTACAGGGGTATGATGTGTTTGTAAGTGGTGGCTAAAGATAGTCCATATGCATGTGCTGGTTCTGTAAAGAGCTCTGGGCAATGTCTGGGATCCAGTGATGTGTTTCCCTGTGTATGTCTTCCAGGTGCCATGCAGCAACATCAGCCTTACACCGATGCTGAGACAGCAACCATCACAGAAGCTGTAATCTTAAACTATGCCATCTTTTCTGTCCGTAGCCATCAAAATCTGCAGGAGCAGACTGCCCTGTCGGATGAGATCATCCACAGAGTGAATGTGTTTGGCAACCATGGACGCACATATGATCAGATCAGGCATAGAGCAACTGATCTGATACGTCATGCCCGGCAAAGTGCTGCTGTAGTGAGGGACTGCACTGCTACTGGTGGGGAGCCAGCTCCACAGGCCCCACTTACAGCAACAGAGGAGCTCCTTGCCAACATTGGGGTAAACCCCACACAAACTCAAACACGGGAAACAGCAGTTGTGTAGGTGGGTGGCACCCAAGCAACAGGCGAGGAGCATCCAGGTAAGGCCAAAGTGCACATCAATGTAATGAGGTAGCATTTAAACTATCTTCTACAGTGTCTCTAGATGCATATGTCAGTGCAAAATGGATTATTGGGTGGGGTGTAGTAATGCACACAAGTGCACATCTATGGTGAAGGACAGCAAATTGTGTAATATCATAGTGTGTACTGTACCTGTGCAAAAAAGTAACGTTCATCTTGTACCAATTCCTAATGTGAATCTGCTGACAATACCTCTCCCTCACAACTACATAGGTCCCTCTGGTCTGCACATGGGACATTAGCATCAACCCAGTAGGTATGGGGTTTCCCTGTTGTGGCTCACCAGTACCTCAGGCATGCTAAAGTTAATGCATGTAACCATGCACACAACTGTTACACTCAGCCATTTGGCAATATCTGCATGTTCAGCTTTGGTGGTATTTACTGGATTGCATCACGGTGGTCATGACAGGGGCCTATTTGCAGGAGATGTCACATATCTGTAGCATACCTCCCAACCTGTCATTGCAGGACACTTGGACAAAGACTGACAAAATGGGGGGGGGGCAAAGGCCAAAAACTAGGGTCATATTGTAGAAATTAGTGGTATACAGTGCATATAAATGGTGTACACATCTGTTAGAATGCCATGTATGTGGCACAATAGACAAGTTCAAAATACTGCCAACCTTTCATGTGACCTATAACCTGTACAATTCAATTGTAAAGCAAACAAATCTGTTAGGGGAACAATAATGACACATAACAATAGTACAACAACCTAGATGCATATGTGTGTACAGGCTGAAGCTAGTAGTGTGTTGAGGCAGCTTTCAATATAACTACAGCAGTACATCTTATGTACACAACAGCCATCAATTACAGAGACTCTTTAATTAATAACTACTAACGGTCAGCTGTCCTACCAGGATTATCCTAACATATACCCAGTTGCCTGCTAGAGCAACAGCTATGGTTTACATAGAGCTGATGAAGCTGCTAAGGGACCACATGTTTGAGATGTATCAGCCTGAAGAAGGGTACCAAAACATTTCCACAGCATTGCACATACCATGGAACATAGTGCAGACAGTCATCAAAAGGTGGTGAAAATATGGGGCTACAGTGACATTGAGAAGGAATGGACATCCCGCCAAAGTCTATGAGAATAAAAGACCAAAACTGGCCAGGGAGGCTGCCAGAAAACATACAGCAACAGTGAAAGAGTAACAGGAATCTCCAGTAAGTACTGGGTGTGTACTACATGTCACAATACCCTTCCATGGCCTCCATATGTCCTGCCTATAGGGTAGGGCTGGAAGATGGCAGAAGTTCCTCACACCAAACAATATCCAGGAAGCAAGTGGGAAAATGTGTTATGGTAATATGGGACCATGGTTGTACTCTTTGGCCACAATTCTGACAGGTGTGTTTGGCGCAATATCACCACTACACATCACCACAATAACACCACCCCCACGGTGAAGCATGGTGATGGCAGTGTCCTGCTTTGGGGTTGCTGTTCACAAGCTGGAACTGGGGCTGTAGCCAAGTTAGAGGGGATTATGAACAGTTCCAAACACTGGTCCCTTGCGGCTCCAAAATGTTCTGTTGTCTGCTGCATAGCTGTGGATGGTGAGGAATTCCACCTTTCCACACAACAATAGCCCAAACCATACATCCATATCAACAAAAAGATGGCTTCTCCAGAACACATGCAACGTTCTGCACTGACCGTGTCAGAGCCCACACTTTCATCCAATAGGATATATGCAGGAAGATGGCAGTGCACAGGGGATGCCCTTGCAGTCTGACATAGTTGGAGGTGTTTTGCAAGGGAGAGTGTACAAACACTGGCAAGTCAGGATGTGCCATGCTGATAGACACCGTCCCAAGAGGACTGCATGCTGTTATTAAATCAAAAAGTTGCTTTAACAGGGTATTACTTTAAGGGTGTGCGCACTCATACAACCAGCCTATTGTACCTATTTCAGTTACCAGATATTACCTGTAACTGATGTGTATATTCTTCAGTTGGATTACGCAGGTTATATGTCATATGAAATGATGGCAATGTTATGACCTGATTTCTGAGGTCTCATGTGATACATCATGAAAACCTGGCATGTTAACAGGTGTGTGTACACTTACTATATCTACTGTAAGCTTGGGAAGTTGTTTGAGTAACTGGTTTTGTTTTAAAATACATGTACTGCAGGTTTTTCAGTCTGCACCTCCAATTAGGACATTACTTAGTGGCACCAATTCACAGGCCAACCCAGTAATGTAGCAGATAAACACAGGAGTTATGAGGAACAGACCAAACATATGAGCCACACATGTAGACATTCAGCAAAACCCTGTAGAGTTGGGGGGTATGTTCTGTAGTAGTTGCCATAATGCCATACAGGTGAACATCAATAATTTACATGGGTGCAGTGTGTGCTAGATGAGGGGCCATCACCTACTAACACCACTCACATATCCCAGAGGTGTATATTGGTACTAAAGGTAATTGGAAGGGGCTGCACTGCATGATGTTGAGGCTCTGCCCAGAGTATGTATGTTATTGTCTGACTGTGTGGCGTGAATGCCCTCAGTCGGCTAATGTGAGGACTGTGTAATGCCTTTGAGGCACCTGACGTGTGTGTGTGTGTGTGTGTGTGTGTGTGTGTGTGTGTGTGTGTGTGTGTGTGTGTGTGTGTCTGTGTATACCAGCAAACCTTATAGTGCCAGTAGTGATTTACATATGTTGTTTTTCCCTCACAGATGAACATGGTGGCTGTGGTCCTTCCCACTCTGATACTGATGTCAGTGCCTCTGCTAAATCTGACCATGGTGATACTCATATTGAGGCACAGGTGGAGTTGTCAGAGGCTTATACTGTGCCATCAGTTGGCATCCCACTATTGTTAACCCCATCCCCTCACACATTCACAATGCCCACACATACCCCATCACCAGTGGCCACAGATAATGGACAGTTGGTGGGTGGTGGCATGGAATAGGCTACTGTGGTAACTATGGCAACTGAGGGTGCAGGCACTATCCATAGCCAGAGTGCTGGTGAGGTCCCACACAGACAGATGGGCATGGGTGCTTGGAGGAGGATTGCAGCCTATCATGCCCCTGTTGCAAGTGCAGTCACCAGATGCATGCTTCAGGCTGTCATGGGGGCACAGGCACATAACAGACATAATACCAGACATATATGCTGGGTTGTGGATGAGCATGTCCCTGGTGTCCATGGTAATATGAACTCACTGCAGCCATCTGTGAGCATACTGGGGTTATGGATAGATTGTGGGGGGAGACCTTGGCACTCCTTGACCATGGAATATCTGTGCTTGAGCATTTGGCAGATGCTGGCCAGCAGCCATGTGGTTGTAGGGCATCACCATGATCAGCTGAGGGTCTACGTGGCCATACACCATCACATTCCCATGCTGGCAGTTCCACCAGCACTACTGAAGGGGTGTGCTGTCCATGCCATGATGCAGCAGGCCATGGGCAAGTGATCCTGGATGGTCCCAACAGGAACGCGACTCCAGTAGGCAGTAGTCACCAGTGGGGAATAGTACTGCATCTGGACTCAGCCCTGGTGGTACCATGAAACCCTCGGCAGGCCTAGTTCCCATGTCCATGGCCAGAGATGGTGAACTGTACACCCTGCCATGTATGACCCACAGCTGTCCAAAATACCCCTGTGTAGGGCATCCACATGGCGTGACTGTGTGCATACAAACACACACACATCACCATCAGAAAAGTCACCTCCACACACACACACACACACACACACACACACACACACACACACACACACACACACACACACACACACCACCCCTGCACTGCCTGTTTAATGAACATTGCAAACAGACACACATGATGTCAACCGTGTAACCCAGCCTAGGCTTCTGGCAAACCCACACAACACCCTGTGCATATAAAGATACCTGTGCCACATCCATGCCATTGATGCAGGGACATGCTTATACGGGTCTGATGCACAGGATGACTTTAGTAGAGTGTAGCTATTTAATACTGTGTAAGGTGCTGTCATCTGACATTTATAATAGGTACACATCAGAGTGTGTGTGTACCTTTTCGGCCATGATGCATTATTGGTGTTAGTAACACTAAGCAAATGTGTTCTCACATGCTGTATTCTGTTTGTGTTCCAGGTGTCTGTATGTCAGCAGGATGTAGCACTGCAGACATAACCAAGAAGGGGTATGGCAGTGTAGTAACACATCGACCATGTCATTGTTGGGGTACAGCTGTATCTGCACACATTTCCCAAGTCTGTGTAACAGTTTTTGCATGTGCCTCACAGCTTATAGGGCTGAGGGGTTGTATCTCAGTCTATGGTGGCTGACATCAGCTCTAGTATAGTGGACAATGGTAAGTGCGGTGGGTGGAACACACCTCAGATTGCTAATGCCCTCAACCCCAGAGGATTTTCTGTCAACCAAACACACAGAGAATACTGTTCACACATACACACACATGCACGCACAGGATCACAATTGCCAGTGTTGTGTTTGGAACCCCTACCCATCAAGTTGTTGTACCACACTATTATGCAGTTACTGCAGTTGGCACAGGACTACTAGTGTGATGAGTGTTACAAGGTACCTGTAAGGTGAATAACATCACGTGGCCTTGTGGAGTAAGGCAATGGTGGCTGTACTGGGTGTGAGAGTACTCATAATAGTGTCGCATACAAGTCTACACACTCACAACCACTGATATACACACCAATGTGTGCGCACACACACACACACACACACACACACACACACACACACACACACACACACACACTTTCTAGTACTGACATTAGCAGACCAACCTATCTTGTTATTTGTACCATACTATTCCATACTGTTGCACAGGGCTTATAGGGCTGAGGAGTGTCTACAGATACCACTACATGGATGTGAATAGCGGACCTCATACAGTAGACTTAGGAAAGTGTACTGTGTGTACCATTGCATAAAATATGAATCCATGCTCATCCAATGAATGTCGTTTGCACACACACACACACACACACACACACACACACACACACACACACACACACACACACACACACACACACAAGATACTTTTCTCTCACACATATTTGCTAGGACTGCAATTAGAACTGCTACCTATCTATTTATTGTTACTACATTGTTACACATTTATCGCACGCACCATGGAGATTATGGGGTGGCACTTGTCCAAAGGTACTTCTAAGGCAAGGGACATCACCAAACCTTGCAAATTATGACAATGGGTGATGTACTGGGTGTGGAAGGCCATAAAATACTGTAACCTACACATATACACACTTACACACAATAATACACACACATTTGCCAAGACTCATATTAGAACCCCTAGCTATGTGGTTATTGGTACTATAGTGTTATGCAGTTATGGCAACATGACAGAGCTTATATGTGGAGTGCCTCAAGGTACCTATATAGTGAATAACATCTACAGCACTTGTAAGGTATGGCAATGGTAGTTGTACTGGGTGAGACAGGCCACCAATTACTTTCACCCACTTGTTTACACACTCACAAACACTTTCAGACACACTAATGCACACACACATTTGACAGTACTGAGATCTGTAGGTTCAAAGCGTCATAGGTGTGTACATTGCAAATGGCCATGGAGGCTTTACAAGGCTAGCCCACGGGAATACAGTGGCATTATGCCACCTGACGATACTCCCCAGTGTGTCTACTGAGTATAGCCACTGGAGTGATCCCCAGGGTTGGTATTCTATTCCCCATCCATTCCTCCTGATTTCTCTTGAAGAGGGCCAGTGATGTGCTCGGCTTGACATGTATGTGGTGTCTATTCCATAGTGTGGCCAGTCTCCGGATTGTGTACCTGTCCTTCTGACATGTCCTGTTGATTGTGAGGATGAGGTTGAGGTATCTGGGGCATGTTGTGTGGACAGATTGGTTTCCTCATCTGTAGCATTCCTGACAGGGTTGGGTCAGACATGGCTGTGTATGTCAGGCAGAGATCACACCTAAGTTGCCAATATGAGACAGAGATTCATTGCAGTTGTTGGAGTGTGTCCGTATGGGGCAAGTGTGTAGTACCTAAGATCCTCTTTGTGAGGTACATTTGCAGCCTTTCCTGTTGTTGCTGGTGTCCAATGGGGTACATGGCAAATGGGCCATTGTACACATTGATTGGCCTACTGAGGGAAGTGTACAGGGACACATTGTCCTTTTACTTCCCATATTCAATCACCTGAGCCAGAGGAAGTGACACATGGAAGGACTTTCAGAAGACAGTGGCACTGTGGTTGTTGCTATAGAGCTCACTGTCAACCTGTGTTCTCAGTTCCATTATACCAATATCAGTGTTCAGTGGACTACCATCAATGTATTACTTTATGGGAACCATGCCATACCCAAAGGGGATGGCGGCACATCATCTAGCATTGAGCTTATGTCCAGGGTTCTGACAATAGTCATAGGTCTCAGAAAGGCCTTTGTGAAGGATGACAGCCTCATGTGGGGGGGGGGGGGGTAATAATAGCACCCACCTTGCAGTCATCTGCAAACATTGTCAGCCTTTGTATTGGGCTGGTCCTCAGAGATGTGGATCCCAAACATAAGGGAACCCAGGTCCACAACCTGTTTGACTTCACTTGTGACTGTTCAGCAGTCTGACATGGATACCACTGCTTTCACACTGTGGGTTCTATCTGTGAGCCAGTTTGCAGGCCACCTCCTGATGTAGGGGTTGCTGCCTACCTGAGTGTGTTTGTGTATGATTCCTGCATGGGGAGTGATATCCAAGGATTAGATGGGCAGCCTGTCTTGTCATCTATTCCATAATTTTGCATAGTTTTTGCACATGGCACAATGCATATAGGGCTGCAGAGTGTCTACAGGTCCCTCTACAGTGGATGACAACTGTGGGCTTTGTAATGTGGACACTGGGACATGTACTGGGTGGGCAACAGCTAAAAGTAAAAAAACAACTCCCCAATGGATATGGTTGTCACACAAGCATACTGTTCGCGTGCACGCACACACACACACACACACACACACACACACACACACACACACACACACACACACACACACACACACACACACACACTTGCCTGGACTGAGATTAGAACCCCTACCTACCTTATTGTTAATACAGTGTTACTCATTTGTTGCATGCACCAGAAAGGTTATAGGGTGAATGTTGTCCAAAGGTACTTCTGAGGTGAGAAACATCACCAGCCCTTGTAAAGTATGGCAATTGGTGATATACTGGGTAAGAGAGGACACAAAATACTTTAAACTGCACATATACACACTTACACACATACACATTTGCCAAAACTGGGATTAGAACTCCTACCTAGCTAGTTGTTTGTATTATAGTGTTACGCAGTTATCACACATGCCCCAGAGCTTATAGGGCTGAGGTCTGACAAAAGGGACTTCTAAGGTGACTGATATCTGCAGGACTGCTAAAGTAGGGAAAGGGGAAGTGTACTGGGTTTGAATGGATCCAAAATCTTTAACATCTAAAATGACACACACACACACACACACACACACACACACACACACACACACACACACACACACACACACACATACACACACTTTTACATTTGCCAGGACTGAGATTAGAACTCCTACCTAACTAGTTGTTTGTACTATAGTGTTACACAGTTATCACAAGCACCACAGAGCTTAAGGGGCTGAGGCCTGATGAAAGGGACTTCTAAGGTGACTGATATCTGCAGGACTGCTAAAGTAGGGAAAGGGGAAGTGTACTAGGTTTGAATGGACCCAAAAGCTTTAACTTCTCAACACACACACACACACACTTTTACATTTGCCAGGACTGAGATTAGAACTCCTACCTAACTAGTTATTTGTACTATAGTGTTACACAGTTATTGCATATGCCAAAGAGCTTATGGGGCTAAGGCCTGATGAAAGGGACTTCTATGGTGACACACATCTTCAAGACTTCTAAAGTAGGGCACTGGGAAGTGCATTGGGTGGGGCAAGGTCTGTTCATTCCTAGATCCTACTATTTCTCTAAGTGTATGAGCATGCCCAGTGTGATCTTCTATAGTCATGTGGGACTCCATTCCAGGGATTATTGTACTCCAGTCTGGTTTCTTTTGTGCTACAGCCATACCTCTCAACTTGTTAGTGCAGGATATCTGGGGATAGCCTATCAAAATGGGGAGACAATGGGCCATACAGTGATTGTGACTATTTCTCTAAGTAATGTATGGATTGCTAGGGTTACAAGGCTTGTTAAGGCTTGTTTTAGCAGACATCTGACATATATGCTGTTTGACACTGTCATGTATTGTTTCAGTACCTCATGACTTACCTCCTCAGATCATCACAGTGATTTACCAGAGGAATACAGGATGGATGATGCACACACCAAAATTATGAGCCAGATGCTAGGCATTCTTGCACAATCCAGCCTGTTGAGAGGTCTGCCTACAAGCAATTGACTGCTGGAGCTGTGGAAATGGTCCAACACCTTGGTGATATATTACAATGGTGGAATCTCTGTGCATTTCTGTTCTGGCCTTGTCTGATTTCCAGTCCACGGTTAGGTAATGTAAGTCAGACAGGGTCAGGGTGACAGGCAGACTCTGGATAGATTTGTAGAGGATAAGATATGTGGGGGGTGTCCTGGGTCAGATATGTTTGCCTATAGCTATCAGTACTTTGCATAGGGGTCTTCTCAAAGGTTGACTGTACTTGGAGGGTCTTGTGTGTGCCAGACTGTTTGACTTGCCCGGAGGTGTGTGTGTCTCACATATATGTATGGCCCACCTCATTTTGCTTCAATGTCCACATTTTGGGGTCAGGATGTTGCATAGGATGAGTGATCAGGGATGGATGTGTTACTCCCTATGGCTGTGGGCCAGGGTTCTGTGGGTGCAGACATGTCACCATCTTCCAGGGTTAGGACTGCCTGCAATGAGTGCATTCTCATATTTAGACTCCTAGCCCTGCCTGCCAACTGTACAGAGTATCACAAAATGTCCACATTCATGCCTCATATATCTTGTTGGTTACCCAAACGAGTGTGGTTTCCAAGGAAAAGTGTTTTGCAAGTCAGTTAGTGTTGAAGTCAGATATTACTGACAGCTGACATTGCAGTTTCAGACTTCGTACCCATCAGACATTCCATGCTACTACAATCATTCCATCAACTTTATAACATTATTAGGTATTTCAAAGGTGTTTTTCTCTTTGGACCTTTTTCACCCCATTATTCATGGCTTTGTCCAGATTTCTGGCTCTCTGACACTGGTAAGTTTTCTCCTAGCAGTTAGCAGTATGGCCTTTCTTTGCATTTTGTAGACTGTGTTACATTGGTGTTATGGACACCATGACACTCCCTAACAGGGCACTGTGGGTGAGGCACGGGCATTTGCCACAGGCCTGTAGGCCAGGTGTGACAGATGCAGGCCATCTGTAGCAAGGCATTCTGATGATCATATGTTGCCAGGCTACCGGCAGTGGACAACCCTGGGATGGCACCAATATGTTGACTGTGGGTGTTAGTGACAATTGCTTTCTGTTTCTGTTGAGCCATCACTCTAGTTGACTGCTGGATGCTGCTTAAGGCTAGGGACATGTTACTGCATTTCTATGGGACTATGGGGTGACACATCTGTACACAATACACACTTGCAGAGACTGCTGATATTTTCTTAACATTTTGGTCCCATTTAGCAAAGTGGTGTGCCCTATCTTTGAGACTACAGGCATAGCAGTATTGACCACAGGTCAGATTGTTCTGGCATAAATATTTGTAGTTTCAGACTTCTTACCTTTTAAAGCCATATTGCCACTGCCAGACCTGCTGTGATATCACTGTGTAACAGTCTGTAGGTTGGGATTTCATGGCTGTCACCATGTGGGGGACCTTTGCCAGACATTTCTATATAGTTTTCTACAGCTGATCTGCTGGGTGAGGCTGGGAGTGGGTATGGGACCCCCACTTTGACATCCATGCATGTGACCTATGACCCCCCCAGTTATTTGGCTCACCACAGATACTGCAGTTGTATTTGTCAACTAGGGTGGTACTGCATAGTGCAGTTAGGCCAGTACTGGGAATACATTTCCTGCTGTCCCACAGAGTTGTCATTTGTCTGCTGCTATCCCAGTAAGCCATCCCATTCCCTTGCATGCTTGAATCAATATCATAGATATGCTATCAGAACATTCCATTCCACGTATTTCTTTTGTTAAGGAGACTGACTTACCTTGTTCCTGAGGCTGTTGTGAGGATGGTGCTTGAGGGCTGACTATGTCGGATGCATGCATCACACTGCCTATACATGCTAAGGTATAGGTTGTGTGATGTTTGGCATCCATTGTACTTTGTGTGCAAGTCAGAGAGAGAGATCAGTCCCTCTGGCCCTACAGTTTCAGTGTATGTGCTGCGAGTTGCCTCTTTGCCAAGGACAAAGCATACTGGGCATGCCTCCATCTGCCTACAGGGGCAGGCTCAGGATGTTCCCTACTCCGAGTCCTTCTGTGCCTGTGGAGACCTTGGCAATGGTGGGGGGTTGTGTGGCCCTTCCCCATTTTGTTCCTGCTGCAGCTGTTTCTGCAGGATCATATTATGTAGCATGGCACATACTATGAACATGTGTGTACATGTGGCTGGAGAGTACTGCAGAGCTCCACCAGATATGTCAAGGCATCCCAAACACATGCTCTATAATGATCCTGGTTTGTGTGTGTGCCTCATTATGGCATTCTTGTGTGGGTGTGTGTGCATTTCTGATGGGTGTCATCAGCAGTAGCTCCAGTGCATATCCAGCAACCCCCACCAGATGGCCATATGGGATGTTCCCACTGGCAAATGCCTGGTACAGCTGTGGCAAATGCCAGATGTGGGAGTTGTGATAACTTCCAGAGCTGCCAGCACACATATTCATGATAATGCCCTAGGCATCGCACATGACCTGGCAGTTGATGGGGAAGAACCTCTTGCAGTTTAGGTAGACCCTACCCTGGTCACTGGGTGGTGCTTTGATGTGGATGTGCGTGCAGTCTATGGCACCCAGTACCTCCAGATATTCTGCTACACAGTGGAAGAGACGCATATTGCTGATCTTCTCCTCGTGGGTGCTGGGGAAGTAAATGTGCTCCGCGGCATGTGGTCACATGGCATCCAGCAACTGGTGGATTATCCTGGATGCAAATGCCTGTGAGACCCACATGATATCCCCAGCTGGTCTTTGGAAAGTATCTGTAGCTAGTATTCTTAAGGCTACACATACCTTGGTATCCACTGGGATGGGTTCCCCTCTGTTGGTTCTGGGTCTGAGGTGGGGCCGGCACAGCTCAAGTTGCTGAAGTATGAACCTGTCCACTCTGTAGCACTCTACTATCTCCAGATCATGTAGCCTCTGGTAGGTTACCCTGGGTCTGAACACTCTTCTCCTCCTCCTCAGTCTGAGTTGGTTGTCAGCATTATCCTCCTCACCACCCTCAGTCTGTAGCACATACTGATAGATCAAAGCAACAGCAGCCCCTAACATGTTTTGTTAGTTTTGTCAGTTTAACATTCCCCCGAATGTGTACACCATTGGTGTAGAGTTTGTGGGAAAAAACAGACTGAAAGGTGTTTGCATAGTTTATAGTAGTGTGCTGGGCTGCTGCTTCGGTAATTGGGTGATTCTGATACATTACACCTGCCAGCTATGGTAGTTCTCCTTGATTGCCTTCCTTCTGCTGTTTCTCCTTCCCATTTCCTCCCCGTTTAAGCCCTGATGCACACTGCACATACCCATTGCTCAATTGTAAACAGGTCTATTTCTTGGGGTTTGTTTTTGTTTGTTTTAGGCCCGGTGTATTCCATGCACACCCGTTTAGCTAAAGTAAACACTTTTAGACAGAACTGGCCATCTCCTGGATGCAAACATGTGCTGCATTTCATGGAATAAGACAAATCAGCCTCAGACACATCCCTTTCCTTAGCTGTGCTTAGCTAAGGGCAAACACGGGCCAGTGAGCTCCAATATGCTTATAACAAGCACGACACACACCCTTTTCATGTTAGCTGCTCCTCCTGTCTACACGAGGTGCAGTCTGACACTTAGAAGAAATTTGTGATTCAGTATAAATCCGCTCATTTGCATACACCACTGCCTTACTCCATAGTTGCCACACTTACACTGGGCCTTTCCCCTTAGCAACCACTTCTTCTTTCGGCTTTTCCCGGTTAGGGGTTGCCACAGCGGATCACCGTCCACTTATGATTGGCAGTGTAGTTTTACAGTGTCGAGTTGCCAGCCCGGCGCCCAACCTTCCACAGAAGGCACACAGACGCATGCACTCATGTCTAGGGCCAATTTAGTGTGTCCAATCCACCTAAAGCATATCTTTGGGATGTGGGAGGAAACTGGAACACCTGGAGGAAACCCACGCGACCACAGGGAGGACATGCAGACTCCGCACAGAAGGCACTGCAGCCGAGGATCAAACCTGAGAACCTCTTGCTGTGAGGTGGCAACGCTAACTGCTGCATCACCATGGCCAGCCTCCCCTTAGCAACCACTATTCCCTGATATTGTTTTCATTCTGCATTCCATTGACTATAATGGCAAAATGCAGATTTCTGTAAAAATTTATTTCCCCCCTTTTTTTTTTAAATTTTCTGTTTGTACACCACTGCCCTATGCTTAGAGATTGTCCCCAAAAAAAGTTTTATTTAAAAAATTAAAACTGTTTATCATGCCAATGGCCAAATATTTGGCCATTGGCATGCCTAATAAATATAATATATGCTTTATTTTGAGCTGTCATGCCTCCATTTTCTAATTTGCAGAAATGTGCTCAGCTAGGAACTTAATGCATTTCTGCTCCTTACACTATTCCTGAATGGACACCTGCCAGCTTGCTGAATCACTAATTCAATTCATTTGCATGGTTTTCACCAGCAAATGAGGTAATTGGCATTAGGCAGTGGTGTCCATGTAGGAATAGTATAGGAGCACTCGTGCACATCCCGGGAGCCTTTTACTGAATCCCTCTGCGGCCATATTCCGTGCAACAGCTGCTGCACTATTCCTACACTCCGTGTAGGGTTTAATGAATCTCGGGGTCTGTTTATGTTGTCAGTAAAGCCTCTTTGTCTAGAGCTATACTCAGTTTGGGGGGTATGACATATGCCTATTGAAATAATTAGCAGTAACTTTACATAATACTTTACATTTTGCACCAGCAGAAATTCATAAAACTCTAAAACATCTAAGTATCATTCACATTTATCTGTTTTCCCCCTATTTATTCACTTTTTGTTTATCACTGTGGTTATTAATAAGGACAATATTTTGGAAAAAAATACCTGAAACAGCATACTGACATAATTTGCTACTTTGCGTATCACACACTGATTAAGGCATTTATTTAATATCAGATAAAACCCTCAAAAACAACTCCACTTTCCTTGTATTCAGTCCTGCCACTCTTGTATGACTGCCCATCTCCCCTGCCACCTCTCACCATGCATTTTCCATTACTGGCTCTAATCTACAGGACCAAATAACTCCAGGGATTCAAGCCAGTCCCTGCCTACTTTAGAGCAAATGTACTATCACATGTTTAGGAAACAGACAGATTTTCTTGTTTGTGACACTACTCTTTGTTTAACTACTTCACCATATCCTATATTGTCATACTCTTAACTTAACTTGTTAGAGAATCTGCAAACATCGGGGTGAAATCTGTCTAAGTCTGTCTACTGCTGCCATAATGCTA